>NC_031775.1:23289020-23365414 GCF_001522545.3 Parus major
AGGAGAGGAGAGGAGAGGAGAGGAGAGGAGCTGGAACACTGCCATAAGTAGCAGGCAGTGATGCATATTCAGGATAAGTGGAGCAAGCAGAGATATATGCATGGGCACAGATTTTTCTGTTCCTCAGAGCATGCATTACAATATTTCTTAAATAAGTAAAAAAAAATGGTTTCAGTCAGTTCTATTTGTTTTCACCTGGGAGGTGAGGATAGGCAAGGAGGTGAGTGGGAAGAGGACCTGCATTTTAATTTTTAAACTGGCTGACTTCTTGTTTTAACCTCCCTCAACTTGTCTCCCAGGACCATGCCAACCTCTCTTGCAGAATAAAGCATGGAAGGGGCTGTCTCACACACACAGCACGGTTTTGCCTTCATTCTTTCTGTTTATCACTAACCAGACTGCACAGCCCTGACTTTCACACTGGGCTGGGACTGGTGCATTGGCTCTTTATTGAAATGTTCTATTATTCTGTGAACAGGTACAGTTATACCAGCAGCACATCACTGCTGTGTTCCAGGAGCACTCTGATATTATACCTTAACCAAGCCCAGAGCTCAGAGGTGCTGGGGAGCATTGAATATTTCATCTCATTTGTGAAACTGAAGTGTTGCCATTTTTGCTTATCAATACATTGGGCTCTGCATCAAATTATTATCTTCAGTTATGGCTTAACCTGGTTATTCTCATCCTTCATGTGACACATGCAGAGTTTCACTCACGTACCCAGCAATGGAAGCTGCTGATTTTTTAATGGCTGTTAGGTTTGAGTACTTATGAGACTGATTAACCAAGCCAGCAAGTAATGAATTCTCCTTACACCTTGCTCTCCTCATTTGGATAAGCAATTGACTAAGCAAGAGGCTGCTTTTAATTCCTGCTCATAGAGCACAGCTTAGCTGCTGCTCCTCATATGCTGCAAGGGAACATCTCACCTTGTCCCATCAGTTATGCACTGCTTCCCTCTACATCATGCCATGCCTAGCAGCTGAAGCAACAGTCATTTAATTCTTTTTTTCCTCAGCAGAAACTTATGTGCCTCTTGGCTTAGGTGGATGAAAAGTCTCCTTAAATCACAAAATCCTTAGGCTCAGGAAGCAATGGGAATATAAAGCTTTAAGCCCACACATTTTAAAAATAACCTACATGAGGTGAATATATATAATTTTTTTCCCTGAATTTTAGTAGTTGAGCTATAGACCACTTTCAGTATTTAGAGTGCTGCTCTGTGAGTTTCAAAACTGCCTGGAATGAGGTCTATGTTTTTTGGCTGTATAGGAAACATGGGTTCCAAAAGCATTAGTTAAATCAGGCATAGATGCCTCCCCATGTATTCTCACCAGCCAGGTCATCAGCCAGTAACATGAGCTAAGATACAAAAATGCCAAATATTTATAGATGTGGTCAGAGGTCTCCCTCCACAGCAAGGTACTTTTGTTCTCTTTCTCCTGCTAGATAACAGAAGACTACTTTTTTTTTTTTTTTTTTTTTAACAAATGTGTCTGTGTGTGTAATTTCCCTAATTCTAACATATTAGAATTAGGGAAATTACTACAAAGGAAAGGAGATAAAGTTTTTGTGTCCAACAAAATTGCCTCAGCATTTGGCAAAAGGGAGGAAAAGGGAAAATAGGGAAATGGAATAAAAAAAGAAAAGCCAAAAAGAAAATGAATTAAAAATCCATCTTTGTTACATAATGTACACTGCAGGGATTTTAAAGATTACATGTAACTTATTAGTAATCACTTGCCTAGCAAGGTATCTGCTGACTTCAGGAGCAAAAGGAAGCCGGAGTATTTCTCTTATCACTATTTAAATGTCTCCTGCAATCCCTGCTAACGGGATTATCTCTGTGCTGGAGCTGTCACTCTGCAGGCCTGGCTGCCAGGGCCCTGCGAGAGGCAGAGGTGTGTGTGTGTCCCCGTGTGTGTGTCCCCATGTGTGTCCCTGTGTGTGTGTCCCCGTGTGTGTCCCCATGTGTGTGTCCTCATGTGTGTGTCCTCATGTGTGTCCTCATGTGTGTCCTCATGTGTGTGTCCCCATGTGTGTGTCCTCATGNTGTGTCCTCATGTGTGTCCTCATGTGTGTCCTCATGTGTGTGTCCCCATGTGTGTGTCCTCATGTGTGTGTCCTCATGTGTGTCCTCATGTGTGTGTCCCCATGTGTGTCCTCATGTGTGTCCTCATGTGTGTCCTCATGTGTGTGTCCCCATGTGTGTCCCTGTGTGTGTCCCCGTGTGTGTGTCCTCATGTGTGTGTCCCCATGTGTGTCCCTGTGTGTGTCCCTGTGTGTGTCCCCGTGTGTGTCCCCGTGTGTGTGTCCTCATGTGTGTGTCCCCATGTGTGTCCCTGTGTGTGTCCTCGTGTGTGTCCCTGTGTGTGTCCCCGTGTGTGTGTCCCCATGTGTGTGTCCCCATGTGTGTGTCCCCATGTGTGTCCCCGTGTGTGTCCCCGTGTGTGTGTCCCCATCTGTGTGTCCCCATGTGTGTGTCCCCATGTGTGTGTCCCCATGTGTGTCCCTGTGTGTGTCCCTGTGTGTGTCCTCATGTGTGTGTCATGTGTGTGTCCCCATGTGTGTGTCCCCCCGTGTGTGTGTCCCCATGTGTGTGTGTCCCCATGTGTGTGTGTCCCCGTGTGTGTGTGTCCCCGTGTGTGTGTCCCTGTGTGTGTCCCCATGTGTGTCCCTGTGTGTGTGTCCCTGTGTGTGTGTCCCTGTGTGTGTGTCCCTGTGTGTGTGTCCCTGTGTGTGTCCTCGTGTGTGTCCTCATGTGTGTCCCTGTGTGTGTCCCTGTGTGTCCCCATGTGTGTGTCATGTGTGTGTCCCCATGTGTGTGTCCCTGTGTGTGTCCCCATGTGTGTGTCCCCATGTGTGTGTCCCCGTGTGTCCCCACGTGTGTCCCCATGTGTGTCCTCATGTGTGTCCTCATGTGTGTCCTCATGTGTGTCCCCGTGTGTGTGTCCCCGTGTGTGTCCTCATGTGTGTCCCCATGTGTGTGTCATGTGTGTGTCCCCATGTGTGTGTGTCCCCGTGTGTGTGTCCCCATGTGTGTGTGTCCCCATGTGTGTCCCTGTGTGTGTGTCCCCGTGTGTGTGTCCCCATGTGTGTCCCTGTGCTTGTGCACAGGTTTTTCCCTCTCCCTTTTTCCTGGTCAGGGAGCCCTGGGACTGTCCCACTATGCACAAGAGTACTTCACAGCTAATGGGAAGATAGAAAAATTGGGATACTTCTTCAAACAACAAGAGCTGAAAATATGTACAAGCTTTTGCTGGCTATTTCAGTGACTCACAGTCTATTAGAAAACTTGCACACATTCTGATAAACAGTAAAATGGACAATGAGATCATTTTAAAAATCAGTGTAGAGGTTCCTCTCTGCTTGAGGCAGGCTCTGGAGCATTAGAATTCAAATTTCTTCAAAATTAAAACACCAAACCCTTGCATTTTAAAATCAATTAATGATTAATTTATAACCTAACAAGGCTCCAGAGAAAGGGGATATAAAAAAAATAATTACTATACAGTTCTTAATAGATTAGAAAAATAACCATTACTCCCTTCAAGACTAATAGTAGGAGAAAAAAATTGTATTGATTTTGGGTATGAATACATTAACCCATATATTATTAAGGAAGCAGAAACTATTTTCTTCCAACTGTAATGAAGGGTGTAATCAGATGAGTTCTTAAGAGCCAGTGTTAATTAGTTAACACCAGTCAGCATCAGTTAACTGGTTGTTTATCCGAGCTGAGCTCTGGGGAGAGGTGGAAGGATATTTAGTTAGACTGGTATCTGGATTATTTTCTGAGTTGTGCACGTGGTCCTGCAGGATCTGTTCTTCTCAGAAGCAAAATTCATTGAGGGAAAATGAAAAAGACATTTATTAGGCTTGGAGAAGAGATAGATCTCATTGTGACTGCACATCACACTCTATTGCTCTCTGATGCACGAGCCCATCTCCCCCTGAGCCACTGGAAGTATTTGGGGCTCCCTTTCAAGTCATAGGAGCTACTATGCTAAACACATGATGAGCTGCTTTAAAGTGAGGGTTTGCTGCTGTGGAACAGGGTGCTCTTCCTTCTCCCTCCTCCTCCCATCTCTTTCCCTTTCCCTGTGCCAGTTTCCTGTGTGTGAAACTGCTGAACAGGTTCAACTCTCAAAGCAGACAAAAAGCACTTTGTATTTTGCTGGTTGTGCTTTTCTGACTGTCTGTTGAGCAGAACCAATCCACCAAAGGTCTGGTGAGCATCAAAGCCTGTGCAGAAAAGCAGCAAGACCACAGAGCAGGGCCACTCGTTTTGGTGTCACCAAGAAGATTAATTCTGGTTTTCTCACCTTCAAGAACAGACAGTAAGGTACTGCTGGCAGTTGTGGGTGGGCTGAGGAAATAGGCTGTGGGTGTTTCTGAGCTGTTTCTGAAGGTGAAAAAGCTTCAGTGAGAACACCTTAAGCTTTTGCCTGCTGGTTACATGCCCTGTCTAGTTCTCCAGACAGCTGTGATCATTCTTGTCTCTTGCCACAGAGCATAAATATTGTATGGCTGCATTATGGATATATGATCATTATTGGATTTAGGTAGAAAGCCTGGATAGATGTGAGGAAAATGGTTTAAAATTCAAAAGAAATGTTCTGTTAGTGAATAGTGCTAGAGGAATAAGTCTGGAGACTGAAACCTTTTTTATCCAGGTTAGCCAGCCTCGTGTGAAAACTACAGCTCATGCACTGGTAGAGGCAGTTTTTAGCTTAAAGCTGTATCAAAGAGAAATTTGATTCCTGCAGTCTGATTTCCCTGTTATCTTTAATGGATTAGCTGGTGTATTGACAAACAGGAAAGGTGGCAGGATTTCAGATGTAGATAAATGCCCACCAGGAATTTGAATGACTTCATCTAATCCTTCTAGAGGGAACTCTACCAATAGCAAAGTAATGACTTCTGAAACTAAATCAGTTCTTGAACAACAGGTTCTTGCTGAAGTTCATGACTCCAGTGCAGCTATCCTTATTTACACAGTACTTCCCAATTCTGCTCACAATTAATCTGGTCTCTCTGTTGACATCAGCACACTTACACAATTTTGTAAGAGCACAGTCAGGTGTCTAGAGAGAAAAATCTCTTTATTTCCTGGAGCCACTATTCCCCCGCTGTTTGTTATTTCCAGCATCTTCTGTTTCTCCTGTCATGAAGGTGAATTTCTCACTTTAAATTTGTTTCATCCATCCAATCATCTTTCTGTTTTTCTGCCTCTTGTAGTATATTTGTTTTTCCAAGGACACACTCACTACACCCATTACTGTAATGATTTAATGGCTTTTAAATTCCTTCAGCCCCCATCAGTGGGCTTTTTGTGCTGCAATATTTAACACAACTGTACTGGAGGAGGGAGTGGAAGAAAGGACACCCTTCCTTAAAGTCTTCACCAAGAAAGTGACTTTTAGAGTGGGGTCTATGAACTGGACTCTTCTACCTTTCCAGCTTACATAGACAACTGTTAAATCTTTTTCCACACAAGAGAAAAATCTTTAAAAATATTATTTTAATTCCATTTCATGATAGAAGTCCTGTTTCTACAGGGAAAAATTAAAGAGGAAAGTGATCTTCAAGGAGATAATCAAAACTGAAAGTGGGACTGGAGGACATATGGGATGGCAGAAAATTCACCTCTTCTTGAAGATGGACAGAAGTTAATGACAGTAACCTCTCATTGTACCTTTCTCTTGGCATCTCTCATGATCATTTGTACTTTGCTTCCTTTCACAAGGGGATCTTTATGTTTTGAGAAATTAGAAGACTTTTTGTGGCATAAATACTTTCTTGTCCCTATGTATGTCTTTGTCTATTTGCACTTTCCTCTGCAAAATCCAAGCTTTCCCTTTTGCACTCCCTCCACAGCTGTACCTGTGGGCTGGGTGACAGTGCAGAGGGGAATGTGGGGCATCCTTGGGGAGTCTGGGCTTTACAGGACTGCAGGTCAAAGCTCTCTGCTCACAGCATACTGCACAATGCTGGTAAAAGAGATACTCCACTAGCTCTTCTAGAAATCTCCAGTAATCTCTCACTCATCAAGATCCTGGTGCTGCAGCATATTCAAGGAGAAACAGCCTAGAAATACTTTCCATCTTAGGCATTAAGTCTTGAAAGAGAGATTTTCTCCTGCTGAAATATTTCACAAAGTCCACAAGTGGTTTTTGGAGGTATTGAAGTAAATACTGCAGTGCTAAGAATGATATTCAGAGACAGCTGGATGTGCTAAGTAAAGCTGATATGAAGAGATATAGCAGGAATTCAGCAATGTACAATGAAACCATGTATTACCTGAGATTTATATCTTTCTACAGCTCTGGTGTTGCTGGTTTTACTAAGGAAAAAAAGACCCCAGAAATGTGCTGGGTAAGATATACTGGTGATGGGATCTCACCTGGCAATTCTATGGATGCTGCAGAAGCTGCTGCATCCAGAAAATTATAGAGATTCCTTTAGCATCTCTAAGCGTGGGACAAGATGTTATACTGTTGAAGATAGCTTCAGGAAATTGCAGCTCCAATCAAACCTGCAGGCCTTGCAATTTGTGTTGAAAGCAGATTGGAGTTGGAATTCTCCTTACCCAGGGGAAAATAAAGCTGCAGGGGCAGAAGTTAAAGCTCTCCTCTGTGCAGAAGATCGCCCAGCAATAAATTTTTAACTGCTGGCAAGCTCAAATAATTTAAACAGATAGTTAATTGAAGGAAAACGTGGACCCCTTTTGCAAAGCTTTTTGGCTACTGGAAGGGTAGCCAAGAGCTGGAGCCCTGATAAACTAGTTCCAGCCTGCATTAGGAAGCGCAGCTCACCCCTGCACCCCAGAGCCCAGCCTGGCCCCCTGCAGCAAGCAGCTACAGTGCCTGGCTGAGCTTTCAAATCCTGCTCAGGAGCCAACGCTGGCAATGCAGAAATGAACACTTCTGCTCTCAGCAGAGGACTGCCTGAGAGCAGGTAAGCAGAGCTTCAGTAGGCTCTTGTCAGGGAGAGGAGGGAACATTGCTGAGATGAGGCTGGTCCTGTGGCAAAATGGAATTTTCAGACCCCAAGAGGTATGTGTGAGATGTAGAGACACAGTCTGTGTTGTGTCTCTTTAGGATAGTCCATTCTCTTGGCGTAGGGAAACTGACTTCTGCAGTGTGCATCTCCCTTAATCTGTTGATGACATCTCTTTTCAGATTCCTCATTTTGGTTAATCAGTTTATCAGAGTAAAGGAGCTCTTCCTGACTTCAGAGGCTCCCTGGGAGTGTATGTGCTAGGCCAGAGACAACTGTTTACCATGGTGGTGGGAAAGCCAGACCTCACAACCCACCTGTTCTCAATACCAGATATAAATCCTCCTCACCAACAGTTTACCCCCACAGAAACATCCCAAAGCACCTTAGGAATGCCACAGCACACACACTAGAAGCCAGGAGCAGGAATTCAAGAACAGTTACTTGTGAGTTTACTGAATTCATCAGCATAACTGAGCCCCAAACAGAACCTATCACAACTGCAATCTGCAGGACTGCCTGTTGCTACATTACAGGGCTTTCAGGGGGAGAAGGGAGTAGGAACTTTCTTCCTTCAGTTTACCTCATAAATTTATATATAAACAACATCTCTGGAAACTCCTTTTTTTTTTTTTTTTTTTTTTTTTTTTTTTTTTTTGTTTAACTCAAGAAAGCTGGAGATTACTTTTCATTAGTTTGTGAAAGCCCAGAGATGGAGTGAGAAATAGGGCAGCCAAAGTCGCTCCCTAATTCTGGATCATCTACCTGAAAGCAATAGCATAGACTTGACCTGTTTGATAAGAAGTATCTACAGACTGGATTCCTGAATCTGAACTAATCACCTTGAGCCATCTCAGCATGAGCAGAGAGGAAATGTGTGCAATTTATCTCAGTGTAAGATAGGCATTTGGAAGAAGATAAATACATTTATTTCTCACCACTGGCAGTGAAGCAGATGTAGCACAGGCAGAGCTGTTCTCACTGTAAACAGCTGGAGTTAGGTGAGGAGAAACAGCAGCCCTGGGTCTGGTCCTGTGAGGCATCAGAGTTTACTTATTCCTGACACCTTGCCTCTCCCAAGCACTGCTATTAGCAGTGGAAGGCCTTCACATGGTTTTGCTTGAATTGGTTAGCTATATTCTCTAACCTACTCTCTTAAGGAGCTTCTGGAGAGATCCCAGCATCTTCTGTTTTATGTGGTGTGAATGCACTTCATGGGGAACTTTGCTCCCTCTTGCCATCCACAACAACTCGCTGTGGTGCTACAAGACAGCTGGGTCAGTCTCAATTGCTTCATAGCAGATTCAGTTGCTTAATTGGAGTCCATGCTGTAGAAACTTTGTGAACTTGCAGCAAAAATAGCCCAATTAAATGCATTTTACCTCTGAAAATGGACACAGCATATGAACTAGCCATCCCCTTTCTCAGCAAAACTCAACAATAGCTAAATGAAGCTAACATTTTCCAACTCAACAGTTCTCTAAAACACAGCATTTAAGCAGGAAATAAAAAGAGGGTTTATTAGCTGACCCAGAAATTATGACCAGTGCCCAAGAAATAACCTATTTTGAGCAAAAGGAAGAAATGTAAATTGCTCAACTACAAAAAAGGGAAAGGTGACTGAAAAACATTCAAAAGTTTGCTTATATGAGAGGTAACTTCACCAGAAGTGCTCACTGACAAAAATCATAATACACTCATAACTATAGATGAAAGTATGTATCTGAATATAAAATATAAATATCTTCTCCCAAAAATCAGAAAGAGCCCAGAGTTTCTGTGCTGATTTCAGTGAATCCAGTCAGTAGCTTGGATACAGTATGGCTGAATATTTCACATTGCACTGGGGCTGAATTTAAACTTTGCTACCATAACAGATGGGGAAGTCTCACATTTTGGGTGTTTTCTTGGCTACCACAGATTAAAGCCTAATCACAAAGTGGGGTTCACACTTGCAAATGAGATCCATGGAGAAGAGGAGGAACTGCATGGCAAAAAGTTCTAACATGCTGGGTAACAAGATGAGTGAAATAAAGCAGATGGTCTACAGTCTTAGTCATAGCATGAAAACTCAAAAGTTTGCACACTGGTGCATTACCCATAATATTAAATTAATATACTTCTTATGTGGAACTGAAGCCAGACAACATCAAGAAAACATTTATAACAATAAGACTAAATTCTTTTACCCTGCAGAAATAGGATGGCTGTATCCAAAATTGACTATTGCAACAGTCTCTGATCATCTCCTCAGAAAACAAAAATAATTTTGGAGAGTCATAGATCACCTGTGTCAACACCAGGCCTGAGAATGTTCCTGAGCCTTGTGGAATCTACTGGTACAGCCAAATACTGGCTTAGCAGAGATTAGGGTTAGGAGAGATTTCCTGGGTTAGGAGAGATTTCCCAGAGCCCACACCAGAACTGTGACTTGTGTCTTCTGGCTCATTAAATTTCTGTTAACAAAAGCTTCATCTTAAAGCACAGATGTGCTGTTGTTTGCTTAACTGAGGGGAAAGATTAATGCAGTGTGATAGAGAACCCGAACAAAACAAATTTTTGAGAAGTGCAGTCCTTCCAGGATGGAAGCTTCAAGCAAGACCTGAGATGTTTCAAAGGAAAAAACCATCCCCACTCTACAGCAGCCTAATCCTGCTTATCTTCTCCCCAAATGACTCCCCCTATTCTTCAGGAAAATCTTAATGTGACAGTGGCACTTTAGAATCCTAGAAGAGTTTCATGTAAACTGCAACAGTGTTAGGTATATTAAAACAAGGCTGGAAGCAGTATGTGCTCTGAGTGAATTCCTTGATAAACTCCACTTTGTCTTTCTTTCAAATAATTCACTTTAATTAGTGCAATCCTATTCAGCAGATTATTCACTTATAAGCTTCCTCTGAGCAGCATATGGAAGTTAATGCCAGCCTCTAGACATACAGATTCATATTCCTGCTGTTTGTCATCACATACTGAGGTTCTTTCTAATCCTTTTCTACTTTCAGATGTGTAAACCATCTCCTGCAGGCAAAGCACGGCGATCCCAGATTTACCTGTTGTTTGTGGAGCTTCTGTGGCTGCTGACAATCACCTGTGGTCAAGATGTTTATTTCTGTCTTCCACTTTTCTCTTCAGCTGCAGGGCTGGATGACAGAAAATTTGTTTTGGTTCTTTGCTGCAACCGTCAGAAACCAGAAAGAAATGATGAGGAATTGAAGATTAGCACCTCATGAAAATGAATAAGGATCAGCAAATGGAGAATTAAGCACACATTTCCAGGCAGGTGTATTGCATACCTATTGTCAGGAGTGTATTACAAAGAAAAAATTCTTAAATAAATGATTATGTTGGTGAAGTAGTCAGCATTTGGAAACTGTATTATATAAGGGGAAAGCTTCACAAACTGAAGGAGGAAAATTATTATTCTAATAATAAAAATATTAAATAGATTCAACCAATTACATTATTCCTTTCATAGAAAGTAGAATTAATCATCAGCTAACAAAAGCTGACTCTGTGTCTCTATCTGTGATCTACTCGGTACCTACAGACTGTGAACTATTCAGTGGATATATTCATGCTATTTGCTGAGTAAGACAGAGTTCCCATGAAGGTTTTTGGGAAAGGAAAAACCTGGAAAACGATTATGCAAGCTGTGGTTGTAATAAATGCATCTATTCACAGATATTTCCTATCTGGCTGAGAAACCACACTGTTCTTCATGTAAGGAAGCTACAGTTTCTTGACTATCTTGATATTCTGTGTTGGATTATGGTCTACCAGACCAGAACAGAAGAGACTTTTCCTCTAAATTCCTTGTTTTATGTGACAAAGCACACAAAAAACTGTCAGAGAAAACAGAGGAAAAAAAGGTAAAAATTGTTGAAGATCATGGAAACCTACAAAATTACTGTTTTATTCATTGAGACAGAGTGGCTCCTAAAAACATGTATTAGACCATCACACAAAACACCCTCAATCTGTCCAAAAGACAAAATTTGTTCTTCTTTCTCCTCCTGCACCTGCATTTCTCCCCTTTTGTCCCGATTTCATCTGATAGTTTAATGGCATATTTTACCTCATACTGATTCTCAACTCTCTATTTCATTTCTCCCTAGCCTAGTAATAAGATTGCAAGGCTCACATTTCAGCTTCACCCTGTGGAGAAGCAATGCTGATTTGCTTTCCTTCCAGATGTGAAGCAACCCGTTTATGTTTAATATTAGCTCTTCAGTCACACAGAGGCCTGCATTTAACTACATTTTTATGCATTATAAATGCACATGCATTTGAAAGAATAAAATTCCTTCTACCCAACATCCCTCTTAATGGAGCTGAGGTGATCTTTGTTTCCCTGAGGCAGCCTGACATTTGAAGATCACTTTTAACCATTTTGGTTTTGAGCTGTGCTTTTTCCCTTCTTAGTTCCCTGTGTCTCCAAGTGCTTCCATGAAACAGGCAGGGAGTGACGCTCCAGACAACGTGATAAGGAGGAAGGCAGCTGGAAAAGAGAGCAGGCAATGTTAAGATCTATCTCCCAGATTGACTGGAGGGCTCAGGATCCTTTCAGAAGGCTGTGGAAGGAGCACCCAGAGCCCTGCAGTGCACTGACACCTTGACTTGGTTCCCAGGTGAGTGAAACTTTCAATCTCTACAGTTCAGTGAAATTCTTGTGTCTCTAAAAAGCCTCCACCAAGCCATGATACATCCACCAAGCTGTGATAATTCATGGCTGCCCCTGGATATCAGCACCAAGTGTCCAGGCCCTAAGGCTCTGCAGTGCCAAAAGAGCAGGAGGTAATGCCTTTGTGTTTTGGGTAAGACACATCCCATGGCACGAGCCCAAGCCTTTTTCAGCCCCACTGTGCATGGCTCAACACTCCTCTTGTCTTCATGTGGCAGGTAGGGATCACTGATCAAGATTCACACTGCTACAGAACTCATGCAGCAAGAGATGGCAAAATACTCTTGAGCAAGACACATTTCAATGGCCTTCTTAATCTGTGCATTTGTGGATGGCTTTTTCTGAATGGTCTTCACAAGCCCCATTTGCAAGTCACAGTACATGGGGAATAATTGCAATTACTGAGAGAGACTGAGACTTTGATGATTTGCTTTGGACAAAAACCCAAACAGAACCTGTCTCCAGCACCAGCTGGAAAATAGTTTATGGAGTGGAAGCTACTTATCACATGATGTGAAATGAAGTATTTTATGGACTGATCCTTTTAGATCCCCAAACCTAAGGACATTTTTTGTTTAATCAGAAATCAGTGTAGATCCATCACAGAGCATCAGATGGAGTGGTACTGACTACTGTCTTTGTTTAAAGATAGGGTCTCACCCTGACATTGTTGACTCTGATTTTTGGAAACATGCAGAGAAGCAGCTGACAATACATACTGCAAAATCTAGAAGCAAATGCTGATTAGAAATTAGCAAGGAGGATTTCAACACATATAAAGCATGACCCATCTTGTAACAGTGAAAGGAATTACTAAAGATATGGTAGATTTGCCAGCATATGAAGCTTTGAAATTCAATTGTTTTCAGCCACAGAAGTTTGTGCAATTTAAGACCTGGCCACATCAACCTTTTTCCTCAGCAGAAAAGAGTAGGAGAGACTGCACAGCCAAGGATAAGACTATTCATTTTGGCAGTATGCTTACATCAGCTAAAAGAGTCCTGCACCCTGAGGAAGCACAGAATACTTTGTAGTATAAATAAGATTATTACTCTTGAGGAGCTTATTCATTGTGTTTGGAATTCATCCCATACAGTTCTGGATGACTACAACTGAGGTAGTCACCTCAGGCTTCCGCGCTAATTACTGAAGGAAGAAATAAAGCACAATTCTTATGGTTTGGATGAGTCTCATGTTAGAAGTGTTTTTTTCTCTCCACTGACTCTCAGCAATGTTAGTGTGGCTGGGAGATATCTGCTTTGTGAATCTCATCCCATGAACTGGTTGCAGAGACAGTGAGGTGATACTAAAGAAATTCCATGCCTATTGATGTTTCCTAGGATACCTGAAGCCATAACTTTGCAGCTCCTACAAGATATTTACAAAGGTAATTTCCCTTAAAACTTCTGCCACACTCTGTTGTGTTGTGTGGCACCAAGGAAGTGAGACAGAGCACTGTCTCCTGCTGCCCTCAGTTTGGCCATGACTTCAGGCTGGAGGCAACAGCTCCATCCTTTGGGGTAGATACACAGAGTGGCTGTGCTATAGACAGGGCTGGATTGTGTCCACCCTTCTCCCAGGCAGCCGTTTCGGTCTGGAGTAAAGCCCCATGCTCTTAATTCACTAGCTTGAAAGCAAGCCCTGCTGTGCGAAGGGAATCTGGGCTGGATCCCAGCAGCATAGCCCATCTGGATTTCTTGATGTCAGAAGGGGTTTCTCTGCAATAGATGTCATAGACATATTAAGGACTTTAAGGAATATCTAGCCAGAGAGCATAGAAAATTGGATTTCATAGAAAACAGACCCCAGACACCTTCAGTGACCTTTAAAGAGAGAAGCAGTGTCTTCCCTAAACACATGGAAGAGATGTGAGAAAAAAATAAAAGAGTAAATGACATTTATTTCATTTTTAATCTTTCTAAATGAAATTTCAGCATGATCTGAAAGACAGCAGCATGAGCAGAGATTGTTACTTCAATAGGATTATTGTCAGAAGCTGGCAGTGTTTGTACTACAGTGTGGATACATTTCCATGTTTGATAAGTTACAAAGACTGCTAAATGTATTTCATTTTAGATATCAGATTTGCAGAAATCTCTGTTTTTCTCATATCTGAAAGATTATATCTGTGAACATCTCAGAGGGCTGAAATCTGGGCTGTAAGTTCTAAAGTCAGTTTGTTTAAAGTTTGTCACATGGTGTTGATTTACCGAAATGTCGGGTGGGTGTAATGGAGTGCCTGTCTTTAGGAACCTGCCTTATTTCTCTGGATGGATCCAGAAACTGTGGTCATATCTTTACTTGTGACACTGAATTCCCCTGAATTCACTCAAATCCAGTGTTTGGCTGCAGACACTGGCTGTGAGCTAGGCTGGGGAAAAGCAGTAGCTGCCTCCTGAGCCTTCCTTAGATCTTAGGATAGCCCCAAAGGCACATTCCATGTGGGACAGAGAACCTGCTGGGTGGCTCTGCCTCACCATAAAGTCCACTGTGCCTTACAGTGGTGTTATGGGGGCAAGCACCAGGAACAGGAGTCAGATGGACTTCTCCCTCACTGCCATCTGCCACAAGGGACTGCAGGAGCTGTGAGGAGTTCAGCTGGTGGGTATCCAAGGTAAATACTAGGTGTTCACCTCTACACTGCTCCCAGACTCTTGCACAGGTGCCTTAGCATTATTTCTAGTGCTAGATTTCGTTTCCCTCAGCTGCTAATCACAGTGTAATTAATTGCCTGTAATACTTTTATGTCCTGGAGAAGGAAGCCTTTAATACCAAGGAATTTTGGCTGCACAGCAATGATGGTTTGTAGGACATCACTTTTTTTTTAAAGCTTTTGCCTTGTTGTTTGGGAAACTGAGAATTCCAAATAGCTTGAATGTAAATTTGACATTTTGATATATTGTTCATTACTGCAGCATTTTCAGCTCTTAGGTAGGATAAATAAACACAAACCAGTTGAATTTCATTTGCCAATATATTGAGAAATTTCCTACTAAGAATGCAGCAGACAATATCCAAAATCATAATTCAGAACTTTTCTATGTATACCAGAACATGGGATAAAAATAAACTCGCTGGGCTGGGAATCAAGACTTCTGTTTTTTCCTATCTATTTAATGAGTTGTCAATGTAATCTGGAGGAGACCCATGACCCTCAGTGAACAGAGGTGGTTTGGAAAAAGCAAGGAAAGTTGCCTTCCAACAACCACAAAACCCCTGTGAGAGTCAAATCTGAACTTTAGATGGCCTGAGGGAGCAGGATAGGCTGCAGCTTTCCCTGGCACAGTCCTGTGTGGGAAAACCTTTGGCAGGAGCTCCTATCTTCCAGAGCATCCTTTGGTAGATCAGTCATGCCTCTGCTGAAACATTCAGAATCATAATGTTAAAAGCTGATTATGTCTCTTTCACTCATTCATTTAATCCTGATGCCACCCCCCCTGTGTCCTGTAGGACCCCTTGCAGCAGCAGTGCAATGTCCACCAGGCAGCAGGGTTTGGAGAAGCTCTAGTGGAAGGCTCGCTGGGCTCTGGCTGGCACAGCTGATCTGATCCTGCTGGGAAAGGGACAGACATCAGGATCAAGGCTGTGGAACCTCATCATATCCTCCATGTGGAGTCCCAGGAAGCCTGGCCAGGCTCAGGGCTGGATATGCCAGCAGAAGACAATTCTATCCAGTGCTCTATGGCCAGGCCAAAAAAATGATTCCTGCAGGAGCTGCTTGGAAATTAAACTCTGGCCCTTTTCAGCAGGCTTTGATTGGAGAGGCTAGCTTACTTGTCAGGAGTACCTTTTCCTGCTGTTTGATGGTCAGCCTTTGCATTAGGCAGTTCTTTTAGCCTTCCTACTAATTCTACTAGAAAGCTGTCAGCTGAACTCCTGCTGCCTCATTAAAAAGTTATATTAAACATTAACATTAAAAAATGATACAGTAATTTAAAATTTAAATTTTTTTTCTTGAGAGAGATGATTATGAAATGTGCAAATAGTTTTTTCATTTCTGTTAAGAGAAAAATAACCACTTGAATGCCTTCTATTTTCATTCAAATAAAATACTCCATTATGAGTGATATTTTAAAAAAAGACCCAAAAAAATCAAAACAGAAGAGAAATTCACTATTGTGTATGCAAAATTTTCTTATGTTCTCATACCAAGCTTGTTGAAGAAATTCAAACAGGTTTTCCATAAAAGGTACCTCAAAGACCTGTGAAGAACCCTGCAAACAGGTTTCACATTGAAGCTAGCAAAGTGAGTAAGTAATGCAGAACAGTCACCGACACCTGCATTCTTGTGTCTGCATAGAAACCTTTCTTTCAGGATCCACAGTGAAGAACCACTTGACACCATTTGACATATCTGGAGAGCACCCAGTACAGTAGCATTCTGAAAAATCACTCCATAATTTTCAAAATAACATTAAGGATAAGTGAATTTCAACTCATGGGTCTCTTGGAAGCTGGATTTGCCATCTGGACTCCGGATGATTTCATTAGGTGGTACACTGGCTCAGATGAGTCACACAGGGCCTTGCAGCTCTATCTGGGTCAAATCTGGCCATCGCAACAGAGAGAGAGGGAGAGATCACATCCTTGAGTCTTTGATTCTCTCTGGGCTAATATGGAAGGAAAAATACAGTTTGTGCTGCTCAAAGAAGCCAGAGAGAAAGGATTTGCTCCCTAAGAGTTTTTTAAGATATTTTCTTTCCACCTAAGTATATTTTCCTGGAGGTCTCAATACTACTTGCAAAAGAAACCCCCAAACCAGAACAACCCTGCCATACTGATGACATTTCAGCTAATCTGTCTGTACTTCACACAAGCACTGGGACATGTTCTCTGCACAGCCCTGTGCCCTTCAGGTGGCCAGCAGGGGACACCCAACCATGGCACCTGGTGTCACTTTATGGCACTATCCCTCACAAACTGTTTCTCCTTCACTTTGCTGAACTGAGCACACAGGCCTGGGACTCTGATCCCGAGCTCACAGCCTTGACTCCTGATTAAATGCTTTTTTGGAATATTTAGTCCATGGAGAGGTGATGGCAATGAAGAGCTTACAGATGACAACGTTAAACACAGTATCACCTTGTCTGCAAGTAACCTCTGAAATTCATGTGTTTTAACCTATGGAACAATTAAACTCAGGTGGACCTTTGATTAAAAATAACAGGAACATTTACAAATTCAAGGGGAATATGTTACATTTTTACAGCATAGGTGGCAGAATTACAGATTGTTTCATGAATCCAGCAGAAAAAATTTAATTAAGATCCATTTAATTAATTGCTGCAGACCCAAATTAGTATTCAGTTAGTGCCAGGACTTTTAATTTTCCCCCTCTAATTTTTTTTCAAAACTGTGGAGCTTTCCCTCAAATGCTCAATATATTCCTGGGCATTACTCTTAAATTTAAACACTAAAAAAAAATAGTTAGGTAACAACTGCCAAGGAGTATTAACCTTTTTCTTTTCTCAGTTACTGTAGATAATTTTTTCCCCCTCCTTCACTCTGGTATTTTTGCCTTGTGCACCATTTGTCATGGTTCTTGAGCTCCAGGCCCTGACAACAGCAGGTGGGATACAGCCCTCTCATTTCTTTAGGGCATCAAGAGCAAGTAGGCATCGAACCCACTCTCTGAACCTGGCAGACTTGTTTCTGCTGAGAATCATTTCCTGGCAAAATATCTTATCTGCTCATAAAAAAAAGTATATTTTATAACTGGAATAAAAATGAATTGTGCTGATCATTTCCCACTTTCTGTGGAGGATCACAACCACCCCTGCTCACTCAGGTCACAGTGCTTGTCTCTTTAGGGCTGGAACACAGGAGAATACCTGTGATTTTTTTGGTAGCTATCACAGTCCAAACTAAAGAAACCAATGGGTTTCAAAGGCTACAAAATATATCTCTTTATATAAATAGCCTTCAGCTGTTACCCATACATCTGTGCCATGGGTAGACATATGTCTACACTGCACTTCACAAACTGATTTTGCCTGCTGTCCAAGCCAACACAGGTGAGGTCTGGGATGCTGAAAGGGATCAGGGAAATGTGTGCCATCCTCCTACTTCTGTGTCATGGCAGGAGAGAAAATGATAATGCAAGTACGACAGCATCCTAAATATCCTGTGCACATCTTCTGGAAGTTAAAAACCAACTTCCTCTTGATCTGAGGAAGATCTTGGATTAATTTACGCAACTCTGGTACCCACAACAGGATATTACTGTGCTCAGTAATACATAACAATGATTGTTCTGAAAATCCTCAGCTGAGTGATATCTAGTTTTTATTAGTATGTCCCTGCTCCCTCCTCCTCCATGTTCTAGAACTGACATACAAATCACCTTCCTTTCTCACCCCAGGAGCCCCCCTCGACTTTCTGCACCCTGAAACCAGGACAAGGACTGGCAGTCTCTTTCTACAGCACCATTATATCCCTGTCCTGTATTTACTGCCTTTGTCTCAAGGCAAAGCAGACAATGCAAAAGAAACAAGCAACAGATGTGCCAAGAGAAGATGCAGACATGGTTATTCCCTTTTCCTAAGGCAAAAGAGCATTCCTAATCTGTGTTTGGGGGATCACATCTGGCACTTATTCATAATAGCATCACAGGACAGAAAAAGAAGATACAGCATGTCTCCAGCCATTTTATATCACCTGTACATATAAATGCTCTTACACACATACTGTATGGTATATAGTATATAAAATTTCATATAGAATACTTACTATATTGTATAAAGTACATAATCTAGAAATATATTTAACTGATTCAATTGAACTGCACCTTGGAAACAGATTTTCTCAGCACTTGAACAGCTTGGACCTGGCCCAGAGCCAGGAGAAAAAATGAGAGCTGCTTTAGTTCTTACCAAAATGACTTGCTATCAAATGACCACATCACAAACCCCCCTGACAGGGGACCACACTCATCACATGAAAAAGATGCACATTACTGGAAAATGCTGCCAAAGGAGTTCCACCCACCCCTTTCACTGAATAAGTAAAGGTCACTGGAATAGCAAGGGGTTTTTCCAGAACCAGACTATGTGACTGAAATCCTTTGGGCATGTCCCCTTGTGTACCCCGTGTGTTCCTGACATCCAGAAGGAAAAGTGTTTCTCTAATCAGCATGCAAGGCAGGTGAGCTGTGGTTGAAAGATGATTGCTTGCAGGCCCCCCACAAATCCCCAGTATCAACAGTGTTAAAATAATACAAACATCATTAGTGACAAAGACAGATTCATTGCCTCCAGCCAGACTGTGCTTGTTAAAGGAGTTCTGTACAGCTCCATAACTGGATATGAATTCTAATAAAGTTTGTTTAAAAATGTGATGGTATTCCAAAAGCAAATGTGCAAAATAGGCAATTCTGATTTTAAAAAATCTACTCCTTGTAACTCCTCAGAGATCTGTGGGTTTGATGAGAAAGGCCCTTTTCCCCCTTTTTTGAACACCTCATACAAAGAATGCAGAAAGTAGGATTCTTTCCTTATTCCCACTCCCAAACATTTTGGGTCTACTTAAAGGAAGCAATTATTTATTTACATGTGCATATATAGTGAAGCTGTCCAGATATGCAGCATGCAGAAACCCATGTAGAAAACTTATTCACAGCAATGAGGCATAACCATGCTCTAATCCCAGAGGGAGAAGATTGCTTGACTTCCTTCACCAGAAGGCCATGCTCACTCTGAGATGATGCTGTTGGAGGTCCCACCACTGTTAGATCTTATTGAAAAGAAACTGAGAGATATCCTGGGAACTCTTCCAGACTACACAGTACCTCTGGAAAAGTAGGGCCTTTCGGGTTGTATTAGCCCTGAGACACAGAAGGAATGAGCATAATGGCAATTGTTAAAAAAAAAAGAAAAAAAAGAAAAAGAAAAAAAGGAGCAAGGGCACAACAATGCCAAGCTCAAAGAATTTACTCTGAGGACAGATGCTCCATCCCTCCTTTTGAAAAAGACTCAGTTTTTGTCCCAGCTATGGATTTTATAGGAAGACAGAAATCACCACCTAGAGTTGAAAATAAGGGTCTATGTGGGTTTTGGTGTGGAAGTTTTCATTAGATGTAATGTAGAGAGAGAAAAAAAAAAAAAATTATCAATGAACAGCCAAGTGGATACTTCACCATGGCACCTCAGGTGTTGCTTGGCAGGAGCTGCAGCTTGGAAGGATAAAGCCATGGCTGAGCAGAAGCTCCTGCACCTCAGTGCCACCCACACTGCCCAACCTGCAGGACAGTGCTGCCAGAGTGATAGAGGGGAGTAAAGCACAGCACAGGCAGACACAGAGGTTTGCTGAGTAAACTTCTGCACTTGAGAAGCTTCTGAAGGAACAGGAGGTTAAAGCTGATCTTAAGAATTCTCCATATGGGAGTACAGGTACAGCCTTCGAGCTGGGATCAAGCATAGTGAGTAACATATTAAATACACACACAAGTAAATAAGAAACATAGTAAATAAACTCCTACATCTTTCTTTATACTGTTTTGGAGAGTGTACTTTAAAGAGAGAAAGATGCATTGCTACTATTTTGATTTTTTGTCAGGAGGGGTGTGTTTCAGACTTCAGAGATGCTACAGAAGCAATTACAGTGGCAAATAAAACTATTATTAAAACCCTGACGTTTTTAACTGCTATTTGCGTGTAATCACTCTTAAATAAATGAAGGAAAAGTAAATGTTAGGAGAATAATTTGCTGTTAATCAAGACTAATAAAGTGAGCAGCTTCATTTCCTTTCCAGGCTTGTCTGATTTTAATCTCTCTGAAGTTTGACAGCAGGAGAAAGCAAAAAACAAAGTTATGCTGTGATGGTGTGTGTGGTAAGAAATTCTGGAGTCTCACTACTGTGGGAAAAAATCTTGTTCTTTTCCTCTCCCTTACCTTTTCCCAGCTCTAATGCAGCTGATTTGTTTAGGTGTGCATTTTTACACACTATGATTGGTAGAAATATAGTGCTGAAGACTCTGAAATTCCGGACACTTCAGCTTTATCCTAAAAACACAATTTCTTTCCAGAAATTGGACCCTTCTCCAAGAAAAAAATTCTAAAATATTTTGAAGGCAGATGCAAAGAGTCTCACTTATTTTGAGATAGTTCATTTCACCCCTGCTCCCTACCTCTAACTACCTAGATTAAAGACTTTCACTTAACTGTGGGACCATAATCTATTTATAGACCTGTAGAATAGGAAAAGGAATCAACCTCTTTTTCATAACCTATTTTTAATTTATTTTGCTAACCGAAAGAGTGAGATTTTTCTCCTTTGGAGCCCATATTGGGATCTGAATAGAAATCCTATTCCAAGGTTATAACATTAGTGCAGTATCTGACATAAAAAAGCAGAAGTGGCCACTTGGCTCAATCATACTGAGTCCCTGTAATGACATCCCTGTGTACAGCAGTGGTGAAGGCACATGACTGTGTAAACACAGGCAAAACATTTATGAACAGGTGCTTATTATTCTGTTCTACATTGTGCATCTAATAATTTCTGAATGGAAAATTCAATTCACTCCAATCACAATACATTGTTGCTGGTAAAATTGAATATAGCTTCAAAATTGACAAGAGAACTGCCAGTAAATTTGTACTGGATGTAAGCAAGGGTGGGAGAAGCTTCCACAAGTGTTGCACAGTATTTTAAACAAGCAAAGTTTGATTTTGATAATGACTTTACTCGCAAAGAACCTCATGCTTTTAATTTATCCTTTTATTAGCCCATTCAGGAGGAATGATACTGGCAATAAAATAGAAATCATGAACATCAGATGTTCCATGAGAGCCCTACAGCAACACCTCTGAACTCCCTCCTCCCTGTTTTCCTCTACCATCCCTAACCTCTGCATGCTCTTCCCAGCCAGGGCTGGGCTGGGCTCACTCCAGGCTTTGTAAGTGGGGATCTGTGATCACAAATCACTGCAGCATTTGTGACTGATTTGGGTGAGAATCCCCATCAGTCCTGGGCAGAATAGTTGATAGACCTCACAACTCCAGTTCCACCTATGTTGCATACCAAAGGCCAGGGCAGTAAAATCTGGTATCCAAAACTCTACTTTTCACCTACATCTGCTCTTTTTGGCGCTTGTTCTGGAATATCCTAAGTACTTATCCTCATAGGCCTGCCCATTAACTTTCCCATGGCTCTGTAGTTCTCCTTTTCTTCTCATCCTCTGCTCTTTCACCTACCTTTTTGCTGCCTTTGGTGTCTCAGGGGCTTCCAAAATACCTGTCAGGTATTATGTCAAGGCTTGTTCCAGGGCCAGATACAGAAGTGCTGCTGACAGGTTAAAGAAGGGGGAGGAAAGGCTGTGCTGTGACATGACAGCTCTGTCCTTACTCCATCCCACAGACCAGTGCAAGGACAGTGAACAGGATGAAAGGTGAGCTGATTTTTCTCTTAGGTTCCTGTATAAATCTGTTTTATGTCACCTCTTCTTTCAGACTTTGGAATGGGCAGAAAATGAAGTAAAGGGTAGATCAGTAACTATATCCAAATCTACCTTTCCCCAAAGCCTAAACACAAGGGTCTTCATCTGCTTCTCCATTTTAATTTCCAGCTTTCCATGAATACATTCACCAAATAAATTTATGAGAGGGAAGGAGTAAGTTTTAAATCCCTGCTACCGAATACTTCCAGGGAAAGATTTCATATTCATCCTGTTGTAACCAGACATTTGATGTGGCTCCAGTTGGAACACACACACTGTAACTGTTGCACCAGGGTCTGGCTTTCAGCAGCGTGATATTTGCAATGAATGGTTGGCTTGGACTCCATCTGGAGGTGGTGAATTATTCATAGAAATCAAATGGGAGACACTTGTAAATACAAAAAAGACATCTCCTTCTTTGAAACAGACAGGTTTCAAGGAAGAGAACATAATTTTAGAGTAATAAAGAATCAGTGCTATGTGTGGTTTAGCCCTCACTTTTCCCCAGTATCTCTCCCCAAATTGTTGACAGTAACCTGGGAAGAACAGGTGAAAAATTTGAAAACATACACTGTGCTGTGATAGGCTTTCTCTGCACTGTCCTTTGCTAAATTTCTGGCATACCTGAAGAAGGAATTTAACCTGTACAATAATTGAAATATTTCTATTCTAAGAAATACAAAATGTAACTGCTATTTTTTTTGTTGTTTTTTTGTTTTGTTTTGTTTTTTTTTTTTTTAATATTATTATCTCTCCTTGTTTTTTGGATTCCTATTTGGAAACTTTAATGGAAAACATTTACCTTAATTAAAACAAAAAAACCCAAACACACAAGCTCCAAATACTTCTCTTTGGTTCAGACTGGTTTTGGAGCTACACATGTTAATACCTTGCATGGTTTGATTCTTTTTAAAAATTATTTGTCAATCTTGGACCAATGAAAAGTTTCTGTTAAATCAAGATTTGAGAAAAGTAAGTAAACCATAGAGAGGGGAAACTAGAGTGAAAAATAAATGTCTAAGTGATAAAGCTGTGATGTGACTATCCAGGGTGGGTGTTAGAAATTTGCCAAATACAGAAAATTGGGCCAGCAGCATTGAACTGTACAGTCTTACAGAAAAAGAGTCTTTGTGCCACTCAGATGATGCTGGCATTTAAAATCTCTCCACTGCAACAGTTTTTCAGAATGTGGTTCCTCTTCCATCTCAGTTTTATCTTCTCCTTTACCCTATTTCTCAAATTATTGAAGGTTACTCATTTTTTTTTCAGCAGCACCCTCCAAGACTGATAACTTATTAGAAATGACCACCCTTGAGAGGCAAAAACTTCTGTACAAGCAGGTAGTGAGCTTCCCAACCCAGCAGTCATTCAAGGAGGCCACTAAAAAAACAATCAAAGGTGATAACTCTTCAACAAATTTAGCCTTCTTTCTGATTTTTCTGGCCATAGTACATCTTCTTCAAATCTTATCATATTTATCAAAGTTATACTTTCAGGTATTACTCCAGTTTTGAAGCCAAATCTAACTTTTGTGACAAACCTTTGAGAGGATTCAGAGAGATGTTCAGCTAAGCCCATCTATGTTACTTGGAAAAATATCATAACTAAAATGTCAAATTCCTCTCCTTTTAATGCACATATTAAACTATATTATATATATATTATAGGCTGTGGACAGTACACAGAACATTTAACAACATCTCTAACATGTCTAAACAGGCTTTTAACTTGTTATCTCTCCTCTTTCCTTTATCAGCAGTGACAAGCCCCATACTTAAATTAATATTTCTACTGAATGCAGCTTCATCTTGTGCAAGCAGGGACAGTGATATTCAAACCTGAGCCAAACCTGGGGTGAATTCCAAAGTTTGGTACAACCATCATGACCCTCTACAAAATCAATTCTTATACAGGTAGAGTGCAAGAACAAGGGATGGCTCTTAACACAGGCATAAGCACCTCTAGGAAAAGGCTCTGTAGCTGTAAACGGAAACTTGCAGTGCTTGTAAAATGAAACCTATAGTAATTATATACTTTAAAATTGTTCTTTGATCTTTTATTTTGCTCCTGTAAGTTCTTGTCTCACTGGGCTCTCCACTGGGGCTGCAAAACAGTATGAATGTACAAATAATTAGTCACTGTATTTATTATTTTAATTATTGCACAGGGAGAGATCTCTTCATTTAACCCTGTTGCAAATAGTGTTGCCCTTCAGATTCTCACACTGAACTGCAAAGGAACAGCACCTTTATCATCTGGAGAAAGCAGTGAGAAATGTCCCAAGCTTTTCAACAAGCATCCTAGGAGCTGTCTGAGAATTGTGGCACTCATATAAGTGAGTTTTATAGATATACATATATAAATAAATAAAAATAACTTATATGTAATAACTGAGTTATTATGGCTACTCAGCTTGCCTGGATTTGGACTCACATTTTTCCTAACTGGGGCTTGTTTAACAAACATTGAGGGCAGAGTGAAGGGCTCAACTCTGTTCTCCTTCCTTCTGAAGCTAAATCACTGTGTAGCCAAGGGTACACAAAGGAGACAATCAAGAGCAATAACCTCTGGGTGCTGGAGGCAGTCTGAGTTTGTGGGGTACATTTCAGGGACTGCCAAGCTTGCAGCACCCTGGAAAACAAATAGCATGTTTAAGCACCAAGATTGTTGGGGTACAAAGTGAATAAATATGTATTCTATCTGCTGTCTTGCATACAGGTAAGCTGCAGTGGTTCTTAGGCACTGTGTGCCTCAGCAGGGATCCTCCTTGTCATGGGAAACTGGTTGTTGAGACCAGCTTCAAATGCAACTGTACAAGCTCTGTGTAGGAATCCTTTGAGAGCTATGAAATAGGAAGGTCTTTCTGGCTCAGGAAGTGCCTACACTGGAAGGTGAGACTTTCTGCCCAGCAGTATCCTGAGCTCACTGCTCTTATTCATACCTGGGCATGGGGATGGAGGGAAGATACCAGGTTAGATGTCCCTGTTTCCTGAGTATGGTAATTCCTGCATTTTCAAGTACACCAACAGTAACTCAGGTGGTATCTGGGAGCACAAAGTCAATCCCATAGAGAGCTGGGTTAGAGCAGAGGTTGGATCTACAAAAACACCCTTGGGACACTCAGCTCTCTTCCAACACCCAGCCCCTCTACCAAGCCTGATACAGCACCACACTTTTAGAAAGGCTGTTTCTGGGTTTAACTCTTACAGCTGAGCTCCCTTTATCCCTGCCCATGAAAATTAGTTACCACAAGCTCCTGTCTTGCTTTTCAAGGATCTCCCTGCTCCTTGCTGCTTTTCCTTGGCATGGGCCTTTCATCAGAGATGAAGCAAACACCAGACATGTGGCTGCTGTGCTGGCACTGCCAAAAACCACATCAGTGGGAGATGCAGGCAAGCAGATGCAGCCCAGCAAGCCTGTGTGGACTGCCTGCACAAGGCTCTCCGTGCTGAAAGCAGTGCCAAGCGCCTCAGCAATGGGTAAATGTGTCTCCAAACAGACGGACACGAGCACAGACAAAGCGGACACCACAGCCAGGCACTGACATAAGCCTGGTGTGGGGCACTCACAGCCAGATGAGTCAAAACAGATGGCCAGACCTGCAGATCTTTGTTTTACCACTTAATTACATACCATGTTTACTGACCCTGTTGGAATGTCTCTCTCTTTTAGGACCTTTTCTGTGTGCACAACCCGGGGTTTTAAAAGAGCTGTCAAACACGTGACAGGGGAACAATTGCCTTATGGAAAGAAGCAGCTCATTTCTCTGTCTTTTGCAGATTATGCTTATATAGGAAGGGACTGGACTATAATCAATCAGATTACATTCAGGACAGATAGATGGCAGAGAAAAACTGAAAAGCAGTCTCAGTACAGAGCAGGGAGGAGGGGGCAGCTGTGCAGCTCAGGCTCTGGGGATTTTTGCTGACCACAGGGTGCATGGGAATCAGTAGCACATTGCTGTCAGAAAGGTAAGGCAACTTTCCAAAATCAGCTTGTGGCCACCACCAATTTGAAGGTCAGGGAAGATGGCCTCTCTGTACTTAGTAACCTTTACTAGACCTTTTTTCCCCCGTTGCTGATTTTGCAAGACCTGAGATGTAATTATTTCAAAGCCCTAATGAGGCCATTTGGTAAGGCATAATTTTATACATCCTACACAAGCAGACATTTAGACAAAAGGAAAGCAGTATGGGTAATGAGTGGTTGAGGAAACATGACCTAGAGATAAAGGCAATTGGAATGAGGCCTATTTAAACTGAGAAAGCAAGAGAGGCCTATAATGATAGTTCTTTACATTGTCAAATGCTCTTAATAGCACTGGCAGAGCTTAGCTGTTTTTCAAAGGTGATAGGATGTGAGGTAATCAACTCAATTTGTTAGTAGGATGTGACAATTTAGGATTGAAAAGTAAGTAATTTTACATGCAAACTTGGAGGGGTATTTTAAGATATTAAATTTTATGTTGCACCAAATGAAAACATGACATTATCTAAGGATTGTGATTAACAAGCACTGTCCAGCTCTGATATTACCCCAGAGGACAGCAAAGACATTTTTACATCACTGCATGTACACAAGTCATGCTGTCTGTGTAGGAAACCAGGACAACCTTTTACAGAAAATTTCAGTACCTATGTCTGGTATTTTCAATTTCCCTCCAGGTTTTACAAAATCATTCTTGTCATAGAGTTGTAGCAGCTCTCTATGTCAAGGGGAATATTAGAATGAGATGTTTTCAAAGGTGAGAAAAGGAGGCAGCTTTAGTTCTGGCATTTTAGGCTTGAGCTTGCCTGTGGGTTGCTTGTTCCAGGGGTTAATGAAGCCACTTTTATAGAAAAGCATGTTTCACATTATCAGGGTACTGGATTTCCACCATGCATACAACCTGCTGCCAGACAGGATCTTCATGTCTGTCCAGCTCCAGGACAGGCCATTTCACTGACCAATTTTTGCTCAATGCTCTTATTTTAGGTTGGTTTTTTTTTTAAATTTCCTCAATGTATTTGGCCTTGGACAGTTTTGTACCTTCTTTTGCTGGACATTAGATCATTTAGTTAGAGAAGGAGACTGGGCAGGTGTTCCTGTGCCAATATTGGGCTCATATTCAAAGTGGAAGATCTTGAAAAGCAACCAACAGACACAGAAACAAATAGAGGAAAACATGGACACACATGCACCCCTTCCACACACCCTGAGATCACCATGAAGAGGAAATTTTCTCCTCAGTATATTAGCCACAATGCATCCTGGTTCAGATGAATGAAAAATTTAGTATTAAAAATGTGTTTCTCATTTGAATTAAAAGAAATAAAAGAGCCCCAGATCTAATAACCATCCACACAATATTCTCATTTGGAAGTTACAAGGCAGGCAAGGTGGAGACGTGCTAAATATGAGAACAAGTAGCCATGAATGTTAAGAATTAAATGTTAAGAATTTGAAGCCAAACCCATTTGCTAAAAAGCATAAATAATACATAATTTCGATTGGTTAGATGCCAAATTAAATGTAAAAAAGAAACTAACAAAATAAAATCAGACCAGAAAATGTTATTAGGAATTAAGCTAGAAGAAAGTATATGTGAATATTTTCTTTCCTGATTAACACAGGCCTGTTTTGGGAGGGAGAGGGACAAGTTTGAAGGGCAGGTGATAGATTTGCAAGTCAAAACAGCAGGATGCTGTGACCAACACTTAATGAAGGCAAAGACACAATGCAGAAAGTTTCTTTTTCAGGTGAGGTTTTTAAGAAAACTGAGCTCTCTACACAAGTGATATTGTGGAGGATTTAAGTGGTGGAGCAGGGGATTGGATGCAGAGAGAAGAGCTCCTTTTGCTTTTCTGGAGCACTGAGAGAACATGCCCTGCAGCCCATCTTGCTGCGTGTCTGGGTGTCACTGGAGGGGTGGTTCTGGACACATCTGGAGAACACTTCAAGCAGCTGGGACCCCGTTCCTCCCCAGCACTGAGGTGACAGATTTTGGAGCAGATGGCCCCTGACTCTTTGCAGGGATGCTCTGGGGAGGCAGCAGTGGGTAATGTTGGCCATCAGGGGACTGACCTGCTCCTAGACAACGCTGGCACTTCAAGGAGTGGATGATGCCACCAGGTTTCACACAGGGTGAAAAGGAGTGTAGATGATACAGAAAGGAATACATGATACAGAAAAGAATGTTCCTGTGCTGCCTGGGAGCACCCTCCCTTTTCTGTCACAGCAGGAGCCTCCTTGGGCTGCCCTCCCTTACACTTCCAGGGCTAGAGCAATTGCTTTCAGAAATGGGAGAAACCATGAGAAAGGGAGAAGATGAAAACAGAGAGTGAGTTATCTGAAGAGATACCCAAGACAGATTTCTGCAGCAAGGGAGCTTCTCCAGAAAAGAGTTAAGGGGCCTAAGTGCTCTCTAAATCTTTGTCTTATCAATATATAGCAAAGGAGCAGAGACCAACTTTGTTGTCTCACATGAAGAAGAAAAACTTTCCCCGTAGTTTCTGGAGTCCAGTTGTCCCTTTTTGCTTTAATACCTCATCATTTAAAGAATTCATTTTGCAGCCCACACTCCTGCTGGTCATGGGGGAAAATCCTGAGAAAATCACATCAGAGGCCCCTCTTTTCCTGTCCTGCAGCATGAATTGTTAGCACAAGATCTGTGCAGATGTGTAAAAGGCTCTTACAGAGTAAGAATATTTACACATGGTGCTATCCAGAAACAAGTGGCTGATCCTGAGTAAGTTATTCCAGCACAACTTGATTTTGAGACAAGTTCTTCAGGACAGAAAACCTGTCATCAAGGAGACTTAAATACAGATGACTGAGAACTTTTCCCCAACCATTTTCCTGATTAAACACGCATTTCCATTTTAAATTGGATGTAAATCCTGAATATTAAACATTTAGTTTTCTGACATAAACTCAGCATTTTTTCATCAAAACTGTTTTGATTTCTGCTGATTATAGATCCTTCTTTTCAGCAGAATCGTGGGATCTGTGCCCAGGGTGTGCTGCCTTCACCCCTGTGACAGCCTGTTATCACCTGGGAGGATCCACACACCAGGCAGGGTGAACCAGGACCCACGGCCAGTTCAGCTGACAGCAGGGCTGGGGACAAACTGAAAGAGAAACCGCAGACCTGTAAACAATGAGACAGAAAGGTTCCAGTTTTGTCCTCTGTGCCCTAGCAGGGAGGCTTGGTTACTATTGAACTGTCTCGTTTTTGCCATGTGGCTGGAAGTAATTCATCTTAAGAGCATGGTTTGTGTGATGTGCCTTGTCTGTGCAGCTCAGAGTAACTGGGAGGAAGGCAAGGAATAGCCAGTGGAATCGCTACAGGACTCACAGATGCTCACAGAGCATAATAATGGAATTATTACAGATTATATAGATTCCAATGGCTTAGAAATCTCTGTTTAAGAAGTCTAAGGTTTCTGAGGAAGACCAAACAAAAATAAACCCCCAAGTCTTATTTTAGACACACGAGGAAACATTCTACAGGTCTGCCCATGCCATTTTGAATTAGCAAGTTGTTCTCAAACAAGGTGTAATGGGAAATAAACCTTAATGAAAGCAAACAGTACCATGTGTTTCACAGCCTGTCACTCGTCTTGTGTACCAGCCCAGAGAAAGGCACTGAGAAAGTTCCCACAGAAACAAATTTAGTCTCCAATGCAACTTACTACTGACAGAAATACACCCACTACCACTTCTCTCCTTTACAGATATATATTATCTTTTCCATTTTCCTTTCAGGATTAACAAGAGAAAAACAGAACACCTTTTTGTTCCACACACCTTCAATCTATCTGTTGTTGTAAGTCTACATATACGGAAGTGAACTTTAAATTAGGAGGGAGAAAGTAACAAAGTAAGAGATGTTTGTTTTTGATGAGCAGCAGAAGCAGAGCCAAGAGAAGACCTTTCTGAGGAGATGTTCTTGCTGACATGAGTCCAAGGGGTTTGGCCAACCACCCAATAGCTGACCCTTGTTCCAATTTAATTGGGAGCTGCTTCACCCATGGGCAAGTGCTGGCCTTTCCCAGAGCTGGCACATGCCCAGCACCAGCTGTCAGCCCAGATTTCTACAGCACTGGTGTTGTGAGTGGGTGATAGCTCCTTCATAATTCTCTGTGGGTTCCTGCTTAAGGCACTTGTTTAGTTTGCTGGCCTTAGACCTGGCCTTAAATTTACTGAAAAGTTTGTAGAGAGTAGACCTGTCAAAGCTCTGAATCTCAGAGTAACTCAATGATTTTCATAAAACCTCACCTCCAGGATTCATGTGACTTATATCTGATTCCCTCTTTTACAAAGTATAGAATTAATAATTACCATGCTTTTGAAAAAACTCTGGGAAAAAAAAAAAAGGTCATTGTACCTTACAGACACAAAACCAGAAGACCCAAGAAGTATATCATAATTAATTTCAAATAAAGAAATTATAGATACTGTAAAAAAAAACCCAAAATGCCTAAAGGTTTTGGGGCACCTAGCTTGCAGGAGCTAAAGTTTTTATGCTGTATTTATAAAATGGGTGCCTCATACCCACGGACACACAGTCCCTCAGAGAGACAGCTGAGCTGCTTCCCCAGAGCCGTGTGCTCAGCACAGGCCCAGCAGCATTTGAGCAATTTAGCACTTTCCAGGAAACCAGACAAACTAACACAGCCTGTTTATTTCCTCTTTCATTCAGTACTCCCACGCTGGTGCCTCTGTAAAGGAAAATATTGATGGATCTGAAATATGTACGACATAGGCTCAGAGTCCATGGCAGTCACCCCCTAGCAAGCTGTTTCTGAGGCTGTTTTCTTGGGTGAGACCATGAATTATTCTGTCCTTCTCTTAATCCTTTTATTTGTATCTGAACATGCCCTCTGTTAATGTGCTGAAAAACTGAAACATCTGTGCCATGGAGGAAGAAATAGTAAAGTCCACTCTGCAGTAAGGTGTTTGCAGAAGATTTCAAGAGTCAGTAAATAAACCATTTCCCTACTTTAAAAAAAACCCTAAATCAAACCAACCAGACAAAAAAAATTAAAACAAAACACAAAAAACCCCATCCCACCAAGAAAACCCAACAAAACAAAACCCCACAAAACTAAAAAAATCCCCAAAAAACACCAACCTCCCCCAACAAACTAAAATAGGGACAGCTTAGCATATTTTAAAAATTCCACTGAAATTTCTGATGATCCATTTAACTTCTAGAGGGTCTGAGCCTTAATTGCAAAGAAATCCTTTCCATCAGATGGCTAATCCCTACAGAAGACTTAAAATCTCACTAGGGAGGGTTTAAAGTGAAAAAACAAGGATCCAGGGAATGGCTCATGGAGCCCAAACTGAGTGTGCCTTATCCAACCCTTTTATGCCAATGTTTTCTGGTAGCAAACAGAGAATATTCCCCTTTGAGGACTTGCCTGGCACTGGGCATCATCCAGCAGAGGTCTGAGCACAGTCATGCTGTAACTTCCCAGCAGGAGAATGCATTGTGGCAGCTCTAACAGGGCAAGATTCAATAAAACAACAATGAAACTTGGGTTTTTTTCAACATATGAAGAGAGATTATTTATTTTAGTTATGACTGGAGGGAGGCAAGTGTTGAAATTTTTCATTGTTAACCTGCATTCTCTGCTGAGCCTTCATTTGGTCAGGAAGAAAGAACACAGCAATGTATATATTGTATATAGACAGCAATCTTCTTTTTCTTTTCAAAAATTAACCCCTTTTCACATTTATGCAAAATTCACAGCAACCAAAATCATTCCAGAAACAGACTATCCCTGTAATTTCTTTTTCTTTCAGAAAATACCTTCCTTTGTGAAAATATCTGGTAAAAATAATGGCTTCATCTTCAAGGTGTGTTAAATCACAGTGGGAAGCCAAAGATCAGACACATTCACCTGAAAAACTCTTTGAAACCCAGGCAGAGTTGCTTTAACATCCAGAAGGGATAGTGATTCATGTGGTTGCATTTTCTTTTCCAATTGTATCCCCATGTATTCACCTGTTAGGCTTCTCTTTTCCATCTCAACTCTAAGACCCCAATTAATCAAGACCCTGAATTTACTTCCTGGAAAACCTCCCAAGACAGGGGGCCCTGTGGCTCTGCAAGACCCACATGATTGCTTTAATTTACAATATTTTCTGTGTTATTAGCAGCAAATTCATACATTTATATCCAGAGACCAATGAATTTCTACAAATAAAGGCAAGCCTAGCAAAAAAAAATTATCAGGAGTTTTGTTTATACCTATTTTGATAAAGCAATGTGCAGAATAATCCTTCCCCCCACCAAAAATCTACAAAAACCTCACTACAAAGTAGCAGTGGGTGATTTTGCCCTGCCCTGTTTCACAGTTCAGACCCTGTGCTATCTCCTGTCCTGATCCAGACAGGATGATTTTCACAAACCATTGTTCTGTGCAACAGAGCCACTCTTCAAGAGAACAAACCACACCATGTTGTGGAGTCTAACAGGCCATTCTGGGAACAGACTGAATGAGGAGGAGGAAGGGAATGATGAATAAAAATTTATTTGAGTACACAATTAGGAATGGGAGGATCAGAAAGCGTACAAATGTCAGAAGTGGCAAAAGGGCATTAACAAAACTTCAGGAAGATTGCAGGGGTGATATAGTTGAGGTAGGAACAAAGAGCTCTGAAGGAAAAAATTGTCTTCTCATTCTATCCTTTGCCTTCTGCTGCAAGAAATAAAACTGACATGAAGAAATGTCATCTTTTGGCTTCTCCTGCCCTGTCCCCTAAGGCCATGCACCCATGTAAAGGGTCTCCAGCTAGTCATCCAATTTTCAGCCCAAGGTTTAGTCTCCTAAGACAGATCAATCTTATGTAGGGCTTCTGGCAGGCATCTGAGAAGAGATATTGTGTGAAAAATTCGAATTACCACCCTAAGTGATAGGACTGATGGTAGACAGCAGAAATCCCACTCCCTTCATCTCTCTGTCCTGTCCTCTGGAGACTCAGTGGCAATGAGGAGCTGCTCTGCTCTATACAGGGAGTATAAATATTTCCAGAAGGGAAAAGAAAAATCTGCAGGCAAATACAATCCTTGTTACTCTGAGGATATTTATAAGCAAATGAAGAGGAAAACAGGAACATTGCAAGAATATTGCACTCAGCAGGACATACCACCACAAGGGGGTAAGAATGAAATTGCCTTGCTAAGAAACTTTAAAAAAAATAATCTGAAACTATAAGAAAGTTGGGTTATGCACAACTCTAGCCCACATCTCAGCAGTATATTATATTCCACTGTCTTGTTTTCCCTTTGGGTGTTTATTTGCATTTAAACCAGCCCAACATCTGGTGGAGGACAGCACTGCATGTTTCAATTCCTCTGCTTGGATAGCATCACTTTAGAATAAATGAGTGCCTGAATGCACTGCATTGGGAGTTCAGTGATTTGTGTAGTTGGTTTTTACACATTCATTTGGAGAGACAAGTGGGATTTGAAGCAAGTGATGAGGGAAGAACTGCATGTATGGCTAGCTCAACCTGTACTACATATTCCGAAGAATGCAAAACATGGTGTGTTGCAGGCTAGATAAGAAAACTTTTTAAAATCATGTCTCTGTGATAACAGAATAGCTTTGAGGCATACTGCTGGTAAATCACAAGGAACCACACAAATAAGGAAAAAAATGGGTAATGTTTGTTAATACCACGGCAACTCTCTGGACACACAGAATTCTATTTGTTACAATAAAATTTCTGGCTCTATTTTCTATAAACGCAAACAATTTGTTCAGCTTCTCTGCCTGTCTTTTGTGTTGGATTTCTAACAAAATGTCCTTAGTCCTGGCAAGTCAAGCAAGATGCAAGGTGACATGCCAGATTCCCTGAAGCATCTTAGGGACTACCAATTGCACATCTATTCACCTGCACATAATCCACTTAGCTTTGTCTGCTGCAGACCACGGCATTCTGTTATCCCTCATGTGTTTGCTGCACAGTCTCTGACACCCAGTGCAGAACTAAAGTATCTCCCATCTTCCCTCATCATCTTGAGTTATATGGGAGGCTTAGTCAAAATAAAAGATTTTAACTGAAGCAGAAACAAACAAGAAGTTTAGAATCAGCTCTCTTAAGTGAACAGAGTTATTGTGGTAAAGATATGAGGTCCAAGTGCATAGCATGGAGAATTCTAAACAGAATAACCTACACAGGAAGCAAGGAGGAACAGTCCCTGAAGAGGGGACAGCTGGCAAGCACCGAGTCAAGAATTTAGGTCACCAATTGCATTCAATAAAAAAAAAAACAACCCAGACCATCCAAAGGTTTCAATTTTTCTTGCAAACCTACTTACATATTAAATTGGAGCGTTTGCTTTCCTCAAAACTCAGGAAAAGTACCTGTTCTTTCATTATAAGCAATTCAATCCTTATTAAAAATTAACATATATCCTTTAATAGGTTTTTGCACAGATGTCTATATGCATTTGTTCTTTTGAACCACCCTCTGGAATTTCCCATGTCTTCCTTATGATCTGTATAGTCCAGGACTTTTTAAGGGAAAAGCAAAAAGAGGAGCAGTGGGCAGATGTGCAGAGCTGTCTAAGCTCATTCTGGGGCTCAACCACATCTACCAAACTTCAGTAATACATTGAATTTATGGCCAAGCAATGGTCCTCTCCTTCTCTCAGAAACACAGGAGGTAAAAAAATGGGAGAGGAGAATTGGTAGAGTGTTCTGGTTCAGGAACCTAACATCTGACCAGGTAGGAGTTTCACCAATTAGAGCAGAACAAAACAGAAAGCTGTGTAGAGACTTCTGCAACTCTCCCTTTCCTTAAAAACTCCTTGATTCCACATGGCACAGAGCTACAGGGCAGAACTGCACTGACAAATATCAGGAAACAAATTTCAAATGATTTTTTTTTCAGACACAGTGAAGCCTTTTCTGTGCTCAGGACTTTATGGATGACTTAAAACCAAAAATCATGGAGGAAACATTTTTCACTCGAGTGTTTCTGATGAGCAGCAGTAGTCCTGCTTTCACTGTCTAAAAATGACACCTCTTTAAATATCTCTCTCCAAACAAGGACAACTTATTGCTTTTTTCCTTATTTTTGCAGAAGCAAGTGTCCCTAGAGATTTTCAGTGTCAAATCTCTTACTTCCCAGTACATAAACATAATCAAACCCAAAACAACATCAAAGAAATAGCTCATTTAGAATAAGCACTAACAATGACTGCATGATCTCCTGGTTTGATAGTTACCTTTCTTTCCTTGTGGAAAGGGTATTTATGGGCCTTAGGGCAGCTGATTTTATTTCATTCCTGTCTCTTTGATTTTATAGAGATTTTGCATGTAATGCATTTCACCAGAGAAGGAATGTATGGCCTGTGTCTCAAGCAGTTTGGGTAAAAAAGATGACCAGGTGATGTTAATTCCAGATGTGACAGATAAATGGAAAAGCCTTGAGTGTCCACACTGATAAGGGGTCTGTCACGGCAGAGAATAAGGAAAAGTGCAATATTCCTGGAAGTGCTTTAAAATGCATCTTCATTCTGACCTACATTTCCTGCTGTTTGAAAGGTTTGCTTGGTGATGACAAGGGTGAAACTAGGTGTGATTGGTAAGAAATCTAGCTTAGGAAAATTAAGCCTAGCTTGTCTTGGTGGCTCTGACTGAAAATAACGCCCAATTTACTATGATTCTTCATTCATATTTATTTAGTTCTGTTGCTGCAAGTCTTGCTGCTCAGAGCATTATCTGCAGGAGCCTGTCAAAGATTGCAAATAACCCTCTAGAAAAAAACATTTTATAGTAGGAGTTCTCCAACTAAAACCAAGGCAATTGCTTAAAAATCTGATTATTGGTGAATTTTGGCAGGATTGTTTTTTGGGCCTGGTTTTGTATCAGTTCTGACTGTGATAACCTGTTCTAGAGTTTGTGTGATGTGAGTATCCAGCTCTTCTCTCACCTTCCCAACATTCTGAAGTGCAAGCTTCCAAACCATTCCAGCTGTTGACCACAGCTGATGTTCAATCCATAGGACTCCAGATGCTTCCACAAGACACTCTCTCCTGCACTGGAAACCAATTTCATCCCATATCCCTCTTCTCTTGACTATGAGAGAAAGAGATGCCCTTCTAAAATGTCTTGCAAGGCATGGCAAATTTCTCACAGTCCTCTGAGGTGTCTCCTGACACCTGAAGAATTGAAACACCCAAGTTAGACACTAATGAGAAGCAGGATAAATTAAGGTCTTTGGTTCCAACTCCACTACACTGTGAGCCACCTCTCAGAGCTGCTGTTGAGCTCCAGCTGTTGCTTTATGCTGAAGATAACTAGAAAATGTTTGTGGGAACATGGCAAAATTCCAATTTCCTTACTTTTTTGCAAGGAAAAAATAAGGAAAACTAATAGCCATCACTAAATAGCAGTCACACGTGCTGGAAAACTGAATGAGAAACAAGTCCTTTGCACATGGGACTGTCCCAGACAAAACTGCAGGTTCAAGTCTGTAGTTTCTTGAATACTGACATGATTTTGTCAAAACACAGGAAATACACCCTAAGGATAAAATATAAACAGGAATATGGTGGAAAAGATCCCTAAGATATTGCATATTAATCCCATCAACCAGAAAAAGAAATAAGTTGTTTCCATTTCCTTGTCTTCTCCCTGCATCGACATCAAATCAGCTCCTGCTGGATTCAGCAACATCCTCTGTGTCATGAACATCTACAGGAATTGAGGTTCTCTAGAGCCTTTGATTCACTTTTAAATTCCAGTCCCAGGAAGCAAAATAATCACCTCCATTAAACAAACTGGGCTACAATTCAGTCAAGATTTTCCAGTTCTAAGGACTGAAATTGATGGTTTCAAACAGTTTACAGACTATAACATGGGGTAAGAGAGAAGCTCAACACCTGCATTTACATAATTACTTTTTTTAATTATGTTAGACCTTTTCAGGAAGAATATTCCAAATACATGTATGTCTTTAAACAGTCTTAAAATAACCCCAGCTAAATGAGCTCTCAGGGATATACAGGGAAATTAAAAAAAAATAAAAATTGTTCAATGGGTTTTGTATAGTTTGCTTTGATTTTAAACCTTCAGGTAATGCTGTGGATAGGGATGTTAGTAAAGGAAATAAAACTGGTCACAAAGTACTTGCATACCAGAATAATGAAAGGTATAAATTTGAGTGGACTAACATCCACAACATTTACATGACTTGAATAGTAGACAGATAAGCACTGTAAAATTAGACTACTTCCTTAAAAAACTGCATTATATGGAAACATTCCTACTGAGGTATAAATTGGCACTGTAAAAAGAGCAGCAGGTGCTAAAGCAAATCCCACACTCATTTATTCAAGATGAAATCTTGCCAAACCACATGTACGTCAAATTTGCTGCTCCCAGTAATACTGGGAACTGTTCTATTAAGGGCTGACTTCCACAGACAGAGAAACCCTGGGTTGTTTTCCTGCAGCCAGGCACAGTCAATTGGACCTGCAGTAAAATGAGTGTCTTCCAAGCCTGTGAAGCACTGACTGTTTGTTGAGCCCCATGTGGCAGCAGGCACTCCTCCAGAACCAGGGGGAGTGACAAAGTGATTATGGGATTCTGTGATGGATGGCTCCATCACATGTCTGAGATTCATGGCCCACATGGCCACATTTCAGTGATGGCTACTGGTGTGTCTGCAGAAAATCCAAAGGAATTTGCATTTTAATGTAGCTCAACCAACAGCAGGAAAGGGTTAAGGCTAGTCATCTTAATTTGCAGAGTGCAAAATAAGTGCCTAAAGACAATAGCCAGAGCTTGGTGCTGTGTGTGCTGATTTAATATGGCATCTGAGCCTCTACAGTGGAAAAATCCTCAGTGGTCTGGTTAAACCACATACCCTCAGGCTCCCTGACTTTTAGGTATCTGTTCACATTGAGTCTCAGCTTTCTGCTGTTCCCTTTCACTGTTTCTTCTGTTGCCTTTGGCTATCAGCTTGCTGTGTGCTTTAAAAAGGCAGCCTTGCCTCTAAGGAGATTTCAGGCTTTTCTTCTTTGCAAAATTAGACAACCTCCACTCTATTCCTTAACTAGAGAAAAAAGGCTACACTTTTAGCCTTTCCATACTTTTAAGGACTAACATCCCCTTTTTCCTCATTTCTTTTCCCTTGTTTACCATGGCCATCAGTGTAATACTTCAAGTGCTCCCTTTAGAATTCAAAGGTTTTAAGACCACTCATCTATTTTCTAAAAGAGGGGTTCACCCTAATGCCTTATGCCTCAGTGGCTACCCAGAATTCTCAAAATTCTGTCCTTTGCCAAAATTCTTCTGCAGCTTTCCTGAGGAAATGGTTCCTCTTCTGGAGTGCTTGTTCACTGGGTTGTGCAGCTTCCTTTCAGACAAATGAAATGGGCTGTGCTTTCAGCCTTGCAGTCCAGGTAGCCATGGAAGATGCAGAAGAGGCTTTTGGGCTCAAGCATTTTGTCATAAGCAAGCCATGGTTATGGAATCCACATTTCTGTTTTCTCAACACAGGCAATAAATCCTGAGAGTACAGCTGTCTTCCACATAAATCATAACATTGTATATAAGTTATATAAAATTATATTATATAAGTTATATAGATTATAGACACTGAGAATGTCCCTGAAGCTGCCCATGGCCTGTTCTCAAGTGGATTTTATCTACTGGTTTTTTCATAGGGTGGGTTCTAACATATGGCACTCTTTCTCTGACTTGATCAGTCTTAGCAAAAAAACCAAAACAGAACCAAAACAAAACTGGAGAAGAGCTGGTTATCAGCTCACAATCAAGAATGTGTGCTTTTCTCCCTCCACATCTTGAAATTAACAAAAATTGGTTGGAAAATGCTATTAGCAGAGACAAGCACTGAGCACAAGAGAAGCCAAAGAAAAGATTCCAACACCACTCCCCTTCCAGTGTTCAGATGACTAAGAAAAACATTTTTTAAAGCAAAATGTTTTTCCCTTTAGGCTAATTTACACAAGCAAAAATCCCAGACCTTTGAAACCACACAGAAAAGCGTTAAAGCAAATGAGTTGTTGCGAGATCAGAGAAAAGAAGCCTGGTTCCTGCTGTTGCAAGTGGGAGAACTCTGGAAAATGTCTCATTATCTTATCAATATTGATCCTGGAACCAGTTAGGATTCTCCCTTTGCTAGTTCTTCTGAGAGGCTTCTCCAGTGCTCTTTTCTGCTGGTTAGCAGTTTTCTACCATTTATGAGCCTAAATTATCATCTTTATTTTGCCATTGCTTTGCTCCTGCCCGTTTTACTTCTCTGTTTCACAGCTTCTTTCAAATAAAACCACCATCCTGGATCTTTGTCAACTGGCAATTTGAGACAGATTTCATTTCAGGCCTGGTCTAGGGCCCTTTTAAGTCAACAGGAGGTTCTGTTGAGTTCAGAATGCTTTCCAAGTGGGCTTTATAGGCCATCCCTGTAGTCAGCTGGATATTAGAGTTCTATACTGATAACCCACAGTGCCTGACCAAATTATACTGCAACTTACAGACTGCAGAATCCTTCATTTACCAGCTTTTGTTGGACAATTGAGGAATGGAAGACAGGGAGGCAGAATATCCAATATTTCAATAAGAAGTGGGATCTCACAGACAAAAAGGAAAGGCAGAAAGTGCAGTGGAACACTTCCTTATGAAGGCATTATGGTGACATTACCTCTGGAATTGTTTTACTGCCATTTGTCTTCATTTCACTCCTCTGGTCACTTGGGCACAGCACAAAGCCAACATTCCTGGAGAGAAAAACATACAAATGCTCTTTTCATGTTCTTCTCATACACACACTTTTTTTAAAATCACCTGTAAGAGGGAAATCCTCTAATTGTCCCAAGGTGATTTTACCATCAATTATATATAACTATTCCAAAATCTTAGAGCTATTTGATTGTTATCAAATACATGAGATCCCTCATTCTAGCTTTCTAGAGTTTTTCTCAAGTGTCAGCAAAGAAGTAAAAACAACACTCTTTTAGAAGTAACAAAGCTGCTGTCAATGGATTGTTTGACCAACATCACAGACGGTAGAAATTTAAAGATGATTCAGAAGATAAAGCTGTCACATAATGTGAAGCATCAGATGTTAACTACAAAACTAACTTGAGACAAAAGCAGCTTGAGACATAAACAAGCTGCAGGGAAAAGATTGGCTCAGTTCAGGATTTAATGTGACCTAAACCCAGCACAGCAGAAGGGAAAGTAGAAATGGTGTGAGCTGGAACATTTCAGTGGAAGGGTAAGCCCTGGCAACCCCAAGCATATAAAATCCACACTAACTCAAAAATTCCTCAGCAGTCTTCCCAGAAGAGTTAGGCTTGTTTGTTCCCATCCCCTGTAACTCCACACTCAGCTAAAGAGTTGATTTAACTATTTAAATGTTTGCAATCATTAACCTTTCAATAAAAACACAGCTTCAGCTTATTAAGCTCATTAGCCTGTAACAAATGAAGCTTTTGAACATGCCAAGGAGGAAAATATAACTGGATTCAGAAAGCAATTAGATGCATTTGGAGAGGATGATAGGTCTCTTGAGGACTGTTCAGCACAGAGATGCAGATAGAGTCTCTGATTCAGGAGGTCCCTAGGCTGCAGGGTGGCTGGTGGTATCGAGGGAACACCACACTTGCTCTTCTGGCTCTTACACTCTGTGGCCTCTGGGTCAGGTACTTCTTTGATCTGTGGCTTTCTTATGCAATATTAATGCATGGCCAACAGCCACACACAGGGTCAAACTAGCTGGAAGAAAGTAGGAGAAAGCTTTGGTTTTCACCTTACAAACTAAACCGCTCAGGGATACAAACACTAGAGCCAAAGCTCACCACAAGTCTTGCTGTTGAGCAAAGAATGAATGCTGCTCAGCATGGGACATGAAAGCTTACTCAGCAGCAGCTGATCCCAGAGTAGTTAGTAACCACACACAGCTGTCACAAACCATCCCAAGCCTTGGATTTTTAACTTTTTTAACTTTAATTTTTCTTTTTCTTTTTTTTTCCTGGTGGTAGGAGCACCCTTGGAACAGCTAGATTTTCACAACTACACTGGTCATAAAGGACCAGTTCTCAGTGCCTTGTAAACCTAGGATCTGTCAGGAAGGAACATGTGGCTGTATGACCATGCATTTTACAACTTCAGACCATGTATTGTTTTCTTGGAGGATCACTCTTCTCATCAAAGCTCTTTATGACATTTCCAGGACACTCCTCCTCTCTTTCTCACAGGAACTCTCTCAGGACCAAAGCTTCACACGCACAGATTTCAGTTGTTGTTCAGTTCAGTTGCCACATGTTTTTCAGGAACCTGCTTCAATATCAGCAGTAGCACACTTACAGGTGGAGTTTTCATTTGTCAGATGGCAGAGTTGACAGACTGAAAACAACGCCAGAAGAATAGGGAGCTATTCAAGCTACTTCTATGATTAGTGAGAGGTAAACAGTATAAATCCACTTCCAGCATAGTTTTTATTCCAGTTTTCATGCTTGCCATGCGCTCTGCAAATTTCATATCTTCAGTCTTGTGTGCTCTTAATGCCCCAGAGTAATGTTATTGCTCAAGTAAATGGTAAATCCAAAGGAACCACTCAAAATCACAGAGCTGACTGTGCATCTGTTTTATCCCAAAGAAAGTTAAGGAAGAGGAAGAAAAAGAAATGAAACATTTTGTTCTGGATCATTCAACCTGAGCTCTGCCCATCATTCTACTGAACTGCAGCTGTGTGCCTGAGAAAAATGTTGTTCTCTTTAGTGGCTGAGTTTGTCTGTGCTGTCCACGATGCAATGTGGATTTAAAACTCAGAAGAAGCATTAGTGTAGGAGACCTCTCTGCCATCAGGCCAAGCATGGTTGGGAGCATGTTCATTCTGGCATACCCAAGCCACTTACATGAGGGAAAAATCTGCATCCTTCTATCTCCTCTGTGGAGCAGGTATCAGTGCCACACGTGCCAACTGTGGCCACTACAAAAGGTAGGCACGTGATTGTACTCTGTTTCAAGATCATCATCTTGTGAAAAGTTGTCTGGAAAGCTTGATTTAACTTTCTGAGGTTTCAGATTTTCTGTACTACTGCATGAATTTCTGATTGTCCCCACAGGACTCACATCACACAGATGGGCTCAAACATAGCGTGGTTGCTATTACAAAGGAGTACTCACATCTGGACTGTGACGAACTACTGCACAAGAAAGGCTTAAGAATGATACTAGGAACCTTAAAGTTCAGATACTTTGAGGGGGTGGGGGGTGTCTTCCCCCTCATTTCCTGAGATTTCATCTGAGGAGACAATGGTATTGTTGATTTTAAAAGGGCAGATTTCACAAGCAGATTAACATGCTCCATATGCCTGGTCAGTTTGTTGAAGAGCCCAAAATGTGCATCAGTTGAATATAATGAACAAGGAATGGTAGATGGTGTCTCACACTCCCCCAGCTATAATTAAACAGGAGGGAGAGGCTGCGGGGTAAAGAGTGGGGAGAGCATCCTTCACTCACAAATCCTTGATGCAGAGATGCCAGTTGCTCAAAAGAGGTTTTAACATCTCTGACAAGAAGACAGCTAGGGAATGGAGAAGTAAGCAAAACAAAGCACTGGAAGGGCATTTTAACATTGTGTTAGTCAAATGAGTGGATAAATGATGACTGTATATTGGATGGCAGTGGGAGGGTTATAAACATTACAGAGACAATTGCCGCTAAATGAGGTGTATCCCAGGCAGCTGTCCTGATGCATTAGGAGGCTGTTTTCAAAAGAAAAGATTATCCCATCAGCATTAAAACAAAACAAAACAAAAAGATCTCTTCCACACAGCTCACATGCCATGAATAACTCAGCAGCATGTAAGTCAAACCCTTCCAGAGGCAGGCTGTGTTCTGTCTGCCTCCTTTTGGGCATTATTTTAGCATGGATGTGCTCTTTCTGTAAATCTGAATTATCAAAGCAACTGTTTAAGCAAGCTAGCCTGCCTTGTTTATTGGGACTTTGGTCTTTTATGTCTCTGTGATCTATATATGACAAATCTGAGAGCGCCTGTGCTGGTCCAGCCACCACTGGAGGGGCTTGGTTGATGATTTTCTAACTGTATTGCTCTGATCACCAACATTATTGGTTTCTTTCAAGGTCCTTTTTCTTTTTTTTTCTTTTTTTTCTTTTTTTTTTTCCCCATGCCATATAGATATCTGAGCTTTCTATATTTCTTTAGTAGAAATTTCCAGCATGCTGATGTAAATGCAGTGCTGTCTGAAGAAGAAATACTCACATTAAAACTAGCAGTGCTTGTTTTGTTACTATTAACAATATATTCAGCTATTTCAGAGCACTTTTCTCCAGTATGCTTCAGATTACATTATTTCACAGGCAAGGAAACTGAGGCAGAGATAAACACATCTTGTCCTGGGAAACAGAGCCACAGATTAAATACTATTGAAGATTTCGTAATTGTAGTGCAGTGACCTGTCCAGAAACCCTGTTTCTCTCTGGCATCTAGGGAAATTATGGCCTACAACCACTGTGGTTGCTACTTCAGTGAAATATTCTTACTTCTGAAACCAAGCTCATAACCAATACTCCTTCATGTCCTTATTACGCTAGAAGCCTCAATAATGCTGACTTCAGGGAATTGAAATACTGGGTCTTCCCCATTGCATTAATTGATGGATGCTGGCAGAGGGTTTTCAAGCCACATTTCTTTTTCAGAAGTCAGCAGATCAATAGTGATCCATGGTTCTCCCTCAGGTGTTCCATGGAACGATTGCAAATCCCTTTTAACCACCAAAAATGTGTCTAGGCATAGCAACACAAAATCAAAATAAAGGAAGAGGCAAAGTCTACAAGTAAGTTTTACTTGACTGAAAGTGAAATCTCTTCTGGCACAAGATGGTACATGGTGTTTTATCTAAAACATTTCACCTGCTGCAGAGTGAGTTGTCTCAAAGATTTGTAAACTGGCTGTCCTCCTAGGAGTGCTGAGAGGTAGGATTGCAGAGATTCTGCCACCATACAGCCCATCACCTTGGAAAGGAATGAGAACTACCTGCTGTTTACTGCTCTGACAAGAGAGCTGTGTCAGAGGGAATGTTGATATATCCCTCCGAAATGCCAAGATTGTCTGGAGCTAAAGAGTGTCTCAGTAGGATGGACTACATAAACATAAACAGTTTGCATAAACACAGTACTGCTTTCTATGAGCATTATTGCTGCTGTTTGTGCTACAGTAGCATCCAGACCTGCTCCAGGGTATCCTGGTCTGCTGTGCACACTGCAGCCATCTCATGCAGTAACAAGCAGCTCTGTCCCCAGGGCACTGGAGCCAGGTGGGCAAAGGGAAACACAACAGCTGAAGCACACAGGAAAGCTGGCCTATGTTTTGGGGAGACACTGACCATTTAGGATAAAGCCAAATTCAGAATAAAAGTCTTGTAAAGCAACTTGTAAAATGTTGTATTTTTTGTCAAAAAGGGTGTCTGACTATAGAGAGAGCTGGCACAGCTGCATCTGGAAAGTAAAATGATGCAGCCTTCTCTAAAGAGCTGGTCAGCAGCAGCTGCAGCAGGAGAGATGAGCTTCCAGAGGGAGCTGGTCTCCACCAAGCTGGTTTCCTTCCCCCTTGAGCAATGTCCTGTGCAGCCCTGCAAATATTATATTATTGCAAATCTCCCTCAGGGCACAGCAGGCACTCAGCAGCCTCATGCCCACCTCCACCTCTGCACTCTTTGGGTGTCCTGCCAGTGCTTGTGCTGTACTGCCATGAGCCCAGCAGAACAGGCTGGAAAGACTGTGTGTCCCTTCTAAAATAGTCTAGAGTGTCGACCTCCACTCCTGACTTTCACAAGTCTCTTTTGGAGACGGCTGACGTAGGGAAAACAGCAGAAATTAAATTCTGGCATAGGCTTGGGAAGAGTGACAGTGGCAGTGGAGGAGGAAATCTTTAAACCAGGTAAAAGGAAAACATTTTTTTGTGATTGAAAATAGCTGGGCTTCTAGCTACAGTCCACCATCCCCTACTAGGGGAATTCCTTAGGGGTGCTGCCAAAAGCATATCATGAAAATCTCTAACCTGTCCTGGTAGGATCCTGCTTAAGAACACGAAGGATCTTGGCTCCCCTGTACTCTGCCTTCCCACATAGCTGGGAGGAGGGAACGGGAATTGTTTTCTCCATTGCATATCCTTTGAAAATTGTAATTTTCCTGCAGGATTGCTTCCATCAAATAATTCACATGGAAGAATTTTCTTTCTCTCTGCCCCTCTGCCCAACTTTCTCTCCCTTTTTTTCAACAGCTGAATTTGAAACCACTTCAACATTTGAACAAAACCGATTCTTTTTCTTTTATTTTGAGAAATAAAATCTTATAATTCATTTGATGAAAGCTTCTGTTTTACAGGGAAATTAATTCCTCCTTCAACCCCACTTCATTTAATAGTAGACACTAGAAAAATACTCATTCCCTCCAGACCTGACAGGCGCCACCAGAAGGTGAGAAGGAGCCACTATTTCCCTCAATGTATTCTGTTTCAAAATATGCTATGTACATGGAAACACTTAATCATCCATCAATTGAAAAGTTCATCTCTTCCTGCTGCCCTTCACCCCGCTTTCAGGGCTCCCAAGCCAACTGTGGCTGTGTGACATAACTGACTTTGGTATAAATAAGAGCTGAGGAAATGGAAGAAATTAAGAACTCCTCCAGCCCTAAGGCTAAGTATCACTCTCCTATTTGTTTTCCTTGTATATGAGACTTAATACTTTTTCTCAGCTGGGTACACAAGCTAATATAGTACATAATCAGAGGGAAAGTATCGCCTTACAGAAATCTCATTTCTTATCACGCTTGAAGTTTCAGTGGATACTGGAAATATGTTTTTTTCGTAGCATGTGGGCAGAATAGGAAGAAACAATGCAAGGGAATAAGTATTTTCAGGAGTAGGGTCTTGTTTGCATTAAGGAGTCTAAGCACTGGAAGTGAAAGGAGAGTCAATCGTGCATGCCCCCACTCCCATGTTTGCTACCTTGTTGCTGAAATTGTAATTTCCATGGAAGAATTCAGCTGAGGTACAACACCCTAAATTCACCCCGTCTCTGGTGTTTACTTAGCAATGGACATTCACAGTCCACCTCCAGTACACATTTGCCAATCACAGCAATGATGTGAAGCTGTCTCCTTATCTACAATATGTGTTTTACCCCCTCCACAGGGTCCATCCTTTCTGTGTGATTGGTGGCTCTGCAGGACACATCTCTCTGGATGGCCTGGTCTGCAGAAATGCAGACTGTGAGCAAAAACCTACTCACAGAGAACCCATCTCTCCAAAATGGGTCAGGAGTCCAACATAGTTCAAGTCCCAGAGCACTCCTCTTTAACCAGATGATTTTCACAATTCATCCACTCATAATTTTTCTGTGGTTAACAAAAAAAGAGAGAAAAATATTCAGATAAAGACACTCACATTGGGAGAGAAGCTGGTTAATCAATATAGCTCCTATCCTTCCAGGAGTCTTTTAAAAAGCTGTAAATATCATAACAAGGAGGTAATTTGCAAAAAAAAAAAAAAAAAAAAGAATGGAGCATGAATCAAATATTCATCAGTTTGAGTAGAAATTGATAAAACATCAACCACACAATCTCTGTCCTCCAAGCCAAGCCTCAAGACTCCTCTTCAGTCTCAGCTGTATTGGAGGGCAGACAGACCTCAGCCAGCCACTTCACCTGGCTTGTGAACCAATTTGGGCACTGATTATCTAGTTATCTAAATTAAATGAAAGTCTGAGATGAAAAATGGGGTGTAAGAGAAAAAAGAAAAAAAAATAATTACTTTTTCAGTCAAAACCCTCCCCACTAATTTTGTGGTTTTTGGCACTTTCCATGTTAGACAGTAAAGATCCACAGTGAGGATCCTCCATGGGGGCAGTTTTTGCCTCAGGGCTACACTCCAGAGTCAGGATAGTCCTGGAGTGCCCTGGGTGACAGCAGTGAGCTGAGCATGGCAGTGTCAGCCACAGGATCAGCCCCCTCCCTAAGGAGACAGAGACCCTTGCTGTAGCCCAACAAGCCATGCACGGTGCCAGGCACACATCTTGCTGGGAAGGAAGCTAAAGCAGGTGAAAATATCTGCAGAGCTGTCCACAGCTCTTACATCAGCTATTATTTCAGTTGCCAAGGAACTCTGAGCACTGCTGCAAGGATAAAAGATGCAATGGGAGAGGCTAAGGGTCATGCTCAGACCAACCACTGCAAAGCTGGGAAGGAGTCTAGAGTAGGGAAATTCATGCAGTCTGTGGATAATTCATATTCCCCTTATTCTAAATCCTATCATATAGTGCTGCTGCTAGAGCAGACGCCACAAGATCCATAAGGAACTTTGTCCAAGCCTTTATTGTGCCTGTACACAGAGTTTTTACACCCTTCAGACCCCACAGTGCACCCCATTTCATTGGCCATCACCACAACGCCCCTCAAGCCCGTTGGTGGAAGAGCTGTTTGGAGAAAGTATCCCCAAAAATCCAAAATACGGATAGATCTTGTTTCTCCATGGTGTTTTTCACAGCACAGATGTTTTTTGTTAACCTTTATCTTCCTTCTCTTCTTCTCATGGACACACAAGAATCCTGCTGGCTTCTTCTTTTCTGTTAACTCTTTCATCCAACCCTCAGCTTGCTATGGGCCCTCTCCACAATACAGTGCATAACACTGAGCATCCTGCCGATGAGGAAAAGCAGGATTGCAAGTTTACACACCCCTACTAAGATCCATTGGACTACAACTTCTTTTTTCTGTACAGTGTTGAAATAAAATGGAGTTTATTTTAGTGTTTCAAGTGCCACCATACAGCTCAGAATATGTCTGATTATTTATCTGAGACAACAAAGGAGATGAAGTAAAAAGCACAGACTTGTACTGACCCCCTTTAAGTAATCAACAATACCTAAACACCTTCCGAACACGGTTCAAAGGACAAGAATTTTTTTATCTGTTAAATATCTTTGATCGTTTCTTAAAGATGTAAAGATACTTCTTGTTGCTTTCAATGTATATTTTAGCTCTATCTTTTGTATAGATGAGGGAATACTGAACAGTGCAGCACATTTGCAATGTAAGATGTTATTTGCAAGCCTTTATTTTGAAATCTCAGGAGCCTGAAGATATCTGATTTTGCCATATTCTTAGATATTCATTCATACACACTATCTCTAGATTCCAACATTTCAGGAGCAACCGAAAAATTCTAATCTTCCTTTCCACTCCTTTGTCTTCTCATGAACAGCAACAGAAAACAGGTCAAAAGATCACAATATGACTTTTTAAAACCTTCTGACTACTGAGCTAATATCACAAACTGTCTGGCAAGGGTTTGACTTGGGATTTATCCTTGTCTCAGCTTGGCAGTGTACGTGCTGGTCTACTTGTAATAGCAGAGAGATGTATGATCCTCAGAGCACTCTCCTGTACTTCTCCCTGAATTGGTCAACGCTTCACAAGTCCCTGAGTCTGTGTCTTGTAGAGCTGGATGCTTCTAGCAATGCAGTGCTGATGGGAGGAAAGGGAGAAGATGGAGATCGTGGGGCTTTCAGTGCAATCAGAACCACATGGAAGTAACTGCACTTCCTTAAAGGAGACCTTTATAGGCAGTAATAAGAAAACCAGAAAGCCCTGCAGAGTGTCTTCCTCAGGAGGTTGTGCCATGAGAGCCATGGGCCTCCAGGCTGATTAACAAGAATGACTCAGAGCCAGGATCTCTCCTTTGCACTGAAGGCACGTTTGTCCCCAGCATAAGTGACCGGTGCTGAAGGGCCCCCGCTGGATTCAGCAGGGAAAGTGAATTGCCTGCAGATGGATCTAAACTGGTGATGAACGCTCTGTATCCTCGTGCTGACTGCCTTGGGTCACAGGGGAAGGGGAGGGGAAGGGAAGGGAGGGGAGGAAAAGTAAGAACAGCCCAGCACCCCACTTTAAGAAAGTTAAATTCTCGATAATCCTCTTTCAGATTTGTAATTCAACACTCTCTGTTTGATGTGATGAATCTGAAATTCAATATCCCTACAAACCCATTTCTTCTCCTTGGACATTTGTAAATGCTGTGAAATCCATTTCCCATGGCTATTGACAGGCAGTGTGTATAGATAGAATATAGTTTATGTGCATGCAGAGAGACATAAAGGTTATGGGAGGAACAACATAGAAGATTTTGTTCTCTTCAGGTCCCAATGTGGATCAAGCAATATTTTTTTTTCACCAGATGTACCTTGCAAAGCAAAGCAAGGTGCAGTTCAGCCTTATGAAGTGGTACCAGAAGCTTTGGGAGATGCAATGTGAATGACACAATTTCCCCATCTGAGTTATGAGTGGCCATCAAATGAAACATTGCTGATGGGAAGGAGGGATACCATCCTCAAGCTTTCATAATAATATTAAATTCCTTGGCCTACTTGGAGATTAAAATGGGTCAGACTTGTAAGTTTTGTTCTGTCTGAAGATTTATTCAAGAAGATACACATACTAACAGGCAGAATCTTCTTCTGAGCATTTCATATATTGTTTGTGCAAGCAGGATCTGGGAAAAGCAAGGAGAAAAAAAAAGCCTCACTGCTTCCTAGGGAATAGTTGTGTTCTTTGAGTTTGCTTTTACATCATGTCTTTCTTCCTTCTCTTTTTCTTGAACATCTAAAGATACTTCACACATCTATTTTGCCCATTTGCATACTAGAGGGGCATGAAAGTCAATGTAAAGTAAAATCTTACCTTTGGTTTTGGGAGAGATGATCAGTCAGTGACAAACTCACACACGTGAAAGCACCCATCAAGTTTTGTATTTATTATTTTAACTAATGCATGCCATTAACCCATGGATCTGTATTCCTTCAAAAATATAGAGTATCATATACATCCTGCTTTCATCATGTTTCCAATCAAAGAAAAGTAACTTCTCTTTTTGTAGGCACATTTCTACCTAATTAGTAAATGAACTGATATTATCATCTAATAATCTGAATCTCTAAGTGCAGTGACCTGTCTTCAAGACACAAGTGTAAGTAAAATCCCCTACTCCCTCTCCAAGTTCCTAACTTAAATGCTGAAGTCTTTCCCCAGCAAGAAATCTCATGTTCAGTCTGTAAGAACCTTTCTATGAAAATCAGTATTTCCACAGAGAGTTCCACTCTCTGAGAAGTGTCCATGTGGCCTATCAACACACATCCTTCCCATGGTAGGTTGGGAAGTGTTCTGGAAGCATGACACCATGGAACAGGGACACTGAGTAATCCTGACAGTGGAGGAAGGTCAGGTTCTTTGATGGAATGAGATACCCTGGGAAGCAGCTAGTACTTTTTCTTGTCATCCTATAAAAGTATTGATTAATACTGACACCTGGTTGTACAGTTTATGCATGCAATAAAAATTTTTGCTCCTCTCATCATGGGGTCTTTATTCATGTTAACATCTTCTGGATGTAGGACCCTGTGCTATAATGTGAATATGTCCATTCACATCATAATTACCTTGAAGCTTTTACATTGTAAAGAAGTGATAATGGAAAGGTAGGGAAAGGAAGTTCCCTGCTTTACAGACAGAGAACTGAAGGAGAACAAATCCACCTCATCTGCAGCACCTGAAGGGATTCTTGCAGTCAAAATGTAGTTAGGCTGTGGTCCTGAAAGATGTTAAGAGAATTTGCTGAGGTCATACAGCAAGTCTCATGAGGATCCCACATCCAGCATCCTCTCATAGTGCTTCACTGAGAGAACCCTTTTCCTTTCCCTCGCTGATATTGTGTACCAGGCTAAACCATCAGAGAAGTCACTGTCCTCTAAGCATCACTTAGACCTGTGAGTGTTAGCTGCTTCTAACACACAGATCTACCTCCCAGCAGCACAGAAAGAACACTTTGCAATTTTACCCACTCCCTTGTTGTTGGTATGTTGGGGCAGTGGTACAAATTCATTGCTGCTTGTCAGCTGTCTGGCATCTACTGACTGTCTTCAGGAAAAGTGAGTGGTTGTATTTAAATATCTGTCAGCAAATATGACAAAAGACATGAATACTTCTCTGGGATTTGCAATGACCTTTTCATTTGCCTTGAAGAGTTGTCTTCCTCTGATCAAGAAACTAATTAGATTGCTGAAACTTCCTGTACATCTCTATCACAGCTCCAGGGAAATCCATTTCTCCTTTTGACAATCACTCTGCAGGATACCTCCATTCTCTGCAGAAGCCTGTGGCTACAAACAGTTACGCTTCTTCCATAGCTTTTTACTCTGAAGGTGACAGGAGGCTGACCAGCCTTGGTTGTAAGCAACCACAACACCTGGCAAAGCTGAATTACCTTGGAAGCTCAAAATACTGAGTTTCCACAGTGCACTGGTAATGGGCCCCAAGCTGACAGCTCATGAAAGTAGGCTGAAGGGGTGAAAAGCAGCCACAGCTTTGCAGGTATCAAGACAGTGTTTTCTGATTCTATGTAGAGCATATATGCACCTGAATTTTCATAGGATGGGGAGGGCACATCTAGAAACAAGCTGGTAAAATGGATTTTCAGTGACACAGCAACATCAATGGTGCTGAGAATGAGGCTGTTGTCTGCATTGTCACATAGATGAGCAATGGAACTGTGGCATGGCCCATGGTCTCAGTGGATTTTTTGCTATTTAATGTCATGATTTGCTGAAGACAACTGGGAATTTAAGGAGCTGCCAGGAGACACTCACAGAAGCTTCAGGTGGATTAATCTCATTTACACTGGAAAAGAGATGTAGATTCAAACTCCATCTGTTCACCACAGCATTCACCTTTTTCTTCTGGAATATGCTGCTTCTGGGAATAGGCAGACTTCTCACAACAGATAACTCCAGATGAATATGCCTCCAAATCAAGAGTAGGCTCTTTCTGGGATTTATTTTTTTGCTGAAGATTTCACAATGAAGGGAACCACTAAAGTCTTCAGACTGCACTCCTCCATAGCACAGGCCCCTGAAGTTCATGCTATTGCTCCCCCAGTAGCTGTGGCCAGCTAAACCCTGCCAGGACAGGGATGCTGCACAGCAGGAAACTGCTTCCAGGGCAGATACAGTGTGAGCCTACTCCCCTCTTCCAGACCAAATGACATTGTTCCATCTAAAGCAAGACGAGAAAATAATCCAAAGCGTCAGTTTTACTTTGTTTAGAAGACTCTCTATGGAGAGAAGTGGGCTGTTGTTACCAGCTCACAGGAGGGCTGTGTGTAGGTAGCTTATTCGTGTGCCCAGCAGGGCTGCTCTCTGGAGAAAGGCATCCTTTCCTGTGCTCTAAGTGCCAGCAATATGTATCCCAGTGCACCTTCAGCTGGGTCATAAAACTTCCCTTTGCTTACAACAACCATGAAAGCACTAAGTGCATTAAATTAAAATACTGTTAAAGTGGTTTATAGGAACTGCTAATAAATAACCATCAAGATCTAGCTCCTGGGAAAACACTGTATTTCATGCAGTTTTGTTCCTTGCTGTCTAGAGAGAAGGCAAGCTTCATAATATGCACCTTCTCTATTAGCAGTTAAAATTCTTGCCTTTCTTCAGGATACTTTTCTTCCTTTTTGCAGACTTCCCACCTCCAAAAGACAAACACACAACTGTGTAAGTCACACAGTCATGAACCCTGCTGCTATTCCAGGCAGGGAGTAATTCAGAAACCCACATCTACATGCAGCCTTGATTGCTTCAACTTTGAGCTATTACACGGAACCCTGAGCCTGGGTGCCCCTTTGTTGGCAATATCAGATCCCTCTGATGCAAGGGCTGAACCTCCACTGGTTTCATTAATCCCTGTGACCTCTCATGACCAGGGTTTTGGTGTCCCCAGATGTGGCACAACGGTGGTGTCTCCTGTCACTGTGTGCTCACTGCCTGCCTGCCCTCCTCCCCTGGCTGGCACCCACCTGTGAGTGTGACTTTTATAGAGAGATGGACAGACAGACAGACAGACAGAAAGGCTGATGCATAGATACCCTCTCCTGTGCTTCAAAACCTTCACCTTCTCAGAAGAGAAATTATTTCTCTCTGTCTAAAAGGAGGGGTGGAGAGAAAAGCTTGAAAAGGAGATCTCTGTTTCATGAATGCTTTCATCTAATCCTTCAGTGTTTTATCACTTATCCCTAGATTTAAAGGACTAAAAATTATGATTCCATGGGAAATTAGACCTAAATTACATACCAGTGGAAATCAATATGCAACCAGCCTTAACTACAATGCTTCTTACAAGCTACAAAATTATTTATATTGTATATAGATACTTGACTTAGTCTTTATCCTCTTTTAATAGAGACTTCTCATTAAAATGTTGTGGATTTGGCTTGGTTTAATTTTGTATGCTTTTCTGAATTTTTTTTTCTTCTGTGTCTGTAAATTGTATTCTAGTTTATAGAGGAAAAAAGTTAATTTTCTGACACTGAGATACTCTTTAAATATCTAAATTTTAATATTACTCTAAATTTCTCCTTTTACTTCTGCACTTCTATTTACTTGGCAGATGGAAAGGAGAGAAGTGAAAGAGGAGGAGAGGTAAAAATACTTCAAAATATCCCCAGGAAAGCGCAATGTTTATTCTCTGAAACTTAAATATCTCAAAACCATTTTTTCATAGTAATTTATAATGCACAGAAGCTTTTTACATGATCATCTATCAAACAAGATAGATTAAATCAATTTAAAAAGTTATTGACTCTATTCCAGGACAGCTCTGGTTCAGAAGTTCCTATGCCATGAATATTAAGGGATGTGGGAGGTTTCATGCCATTATATACCACAGAGAAATCACATTTTTTTGAGGTCATTATGCTTGCATTTGCATTCTGTATTTACAAAACCTTTGCCACAGTAGCATTCCTAATCTGGATCTGCCCAATGGCCCAGTCCTCTCTCACCAACCATGACCAGAACCAGCTGCTCCCAATAGCAGAAGCAAAAATTCAGCTTCTGCAATAACCCAGCCAGGATGAATGTTCCTGCCCAGCCATCATTAGTTAGTTAATCTACTATAACAATTTTAAAAAGCACATAATGAACAATGGGCCAAATGACTTTAAGAATGCTGCATCAGTAAAAGGTCTCATTTAGCTGGCTGCAGCTGAGCAATGCAGTTGATCAGCCAAAGCACCACAAATGGATGAATTCTCAGTACAAGACAACACTGTAGTTAATTTACCTTCCTTTAAATTCTTGCTGGATCACTTTGACAAGCACGATGTGTCAGACCAGAAAATGACCATGACATCATTGCCCAGAGGAGCAGGCATGTCTATTTGGTTATAATCATATTCCAATAATCCCCCAATAGTCACAAAGCTGAGCATAGGGATCTCTGATAGATGGGTTTAATGGGCCGACACTGATCAAAGCAAAAATGTGAGTTAGGTGCTGTGAGCAAGGGCCTAACTGAGATTCAAAAAGGGATGCAACATTCTCCTGAGGTGGATGCTTCATCAAACAAGGCACTTAAAACCACACTGGAGAGAAGCACTGAGCTGTTCAAATGCTCTGCTGGGGAGTGAACAGACACACAGGAATGGAAGGAGACATCCAAGCATTCAGCACTTCATTCGCAGGCAGCAGGAATTTAGGATGGGAATCCATGCTAGATCAAGGGATTTAAGTACAGATATCCCCATCTGGATGCCTGCACTGGGGCAAGGTGTTTAAGAAGCTGCTGGAGTCTGTGGAAACTCCAGTCCTAAAGCAGACAGTGGCTGGTGGGCTAAATGAGCAGCTCTGCAGTCTCCAAAACAGGTTCTTTATCCCGGAAGGTCAGACATCAGCTCTCACCTAGATGTGCAGTGTAAATTTGTAATCTTCAGCTGAATTCCAGCTTCAAGAGGAGCTGTCATTCTGTGGGCATCACTGAACAGCCAGAGAAACAAACACCGTGTGCCCCCATAGATATGTGCTGAAAAGGCTCATGGTTTACAAGGAGAGATGGTTCAGTTTGGTGCTCTGGATGAATGCCTGCAGAGCCCTTTGAGGTGTCCTGGGTGATCCAGTGCAGGCACACAGGTTTGGCAGAGATGACACAGGACTCACAGAGGAGCAGTGACATCCTACAACAGTAGCTGGTGACCAGACATGGTACCACAGGATATCTTAACAGACACCATATTCCGATGTTTAGACAGTCATAGTTTCAATTCTCAGTAAGGGAAACTGCTGTCTTTTATTAGTGATTAATTCCTCTGTTGATAAGGAACCATTCTTTTCTTTCAGGTAAGGGAAATAACCTATTCAGGCTCCAGAGCTGCATTTGATATGCTGCAGCATGGGAATATAGCAGTTACACTGCAGAAAATCACTATTAGTAGAACAACTACAAAGCAAGTCATGATTAGAGAATGGATTACAATGGCATGTGTTAAAATAAGAAATATTTAGCTGAAGGGAAGTTATTTTTGGAATTCCCTAGAACTGGCATCAGGATGATATTTCTTCAGAAAAGTAACATACAGCAGCTGTGCTTATGAAATTTACCGTGACACAGAGTTAGAGGAACTGGGAAAAAATTAAAGAAAATCTGAATATTATTAGTGTGAATCAGATGTCCTTAAGACCTGTACTAATTGAAACCAGATTATTAAAGTTCAAATACTTGCTCCCAGAAAGTATAGTCAATCAGAACAAGGTAAGATGGTCCATCAACCTTAAGGTGAAATAGAGTTATAAATTTCTCACTGGGAATCAAATACTTCATGGTTAGAGTGTGGAAGAGTCTTAGGCTCTGTGATGTTTTTCCAGCTCTCTGTTCTGCAGGCCCAAGTTTCTCCCATAATTTTCCCAATCTAATAAAGCAAAGACTTTGTAAATCTTTGCACCTTTCTCATTAGATGCAACTGCTAGTAGTTATATTGCCAATTATGTTTAATGATTTTCACAGAGTCCAAGCACTGTTTACTAGAAGTCCTTCCAACCAACTAGACCATGAGTCTGCCAGGGTTCCACAGGAGTAGAAAGGTAAATCACTAGCAGAGGGGTGCACTGATTCACTGTTACTCACAGCAAATTGTTCCCTGCAATTCCTCACAAACCCTTCATGGAGACAAACACTTGCTGCAAAAATAGATTCCTTGGCAAGGATATTTTCTACAAAGCTGATAATATCAGCTTAATATCAGCTATAAAATGCATGCAGAATTTCTTTTACATCAGGGATATGATTGTTTCTAGGAATGATTTTTTTTGTGGGTGACCTTGTACAGTATTATTCAAGAGAAGTTTTTCCAGCACTGAAATGGAGTTATAAACATGTCTCAGCATTATATATATATATAGGTATTACAGAAACTAATAATTCTGATGATGCCTTTGAATGAAAAGAAAATCAACTTTGATTACTTGCCAAATGCTGCTGGAATATTATAAGATGGAGAAGTTACTTATTCATACAAAATTCCTTTATTTTATTTATTCTCAGGAAAGAAATTCCTGCTCTTCAGCATTCTCTTCCTCCTGCTTCTCTTTTTTTCAGTCTCTTCTTCATCTGTGACACAAAAGCATTTTCTTTGCAGAGACATTACTTTATTAATTCAGGATTATTCATTTGTGACACTACTTTCCTCAACTTCTGTCTGAGTACCTTTATTCCAGACTCATTCTCACATTTTGAAATTACAATATAGTACTTGAAAAGAACAGTTCTTGCATTTTTCCCCTTGAAGAAATAAAATAAATTAATAAAGAGGTCAGACAGCACTGTTTGCAGGTGTTTCTGTGTGAAACAATTGATATTATTGTATAAAAGGAAATGGAATGAGATGAGTTTTACTGAATTCCTTAGGGAAATCATTCAATATTCGCTCTTATCAAAGTCTAATAATGGCCCTTCTGCTGCCTGTTTGCTTTGATGAAGCTGATAATAACAGAAATCTACATTTATTTGCATTTTTTCCTGCTAGAATTCACTGAGGCATCTCCAAATGTCATTTTAAAGTATTACCACATGTAGATTTGTGAGTTGCATTTGTGAGTTGTATTAAGTAGAAAGAGATCAGACACAAACTCACGAGACCCAGTCCCCAGGGCTGTGCTTGACCCCCTGCACCCTTTTTGGGAGTCACCAGACACGAGCATTCCCCTCTGTCCCAGGTATCCAGTCACAGCCAGAGCAACAAGGGTGCATCAAGGGGGAGGAGAGAGTGAGCTGCTAAATCAGTGCTTTTGCAGCTTTATTGAGGCAAGCTACAGAGATGCAGTAAGGAGGTAGAAAACCCTGCAAGTTAAGTAGGAACCTACCATAGCTCCCTTCTCCAGGATCACTAAATCACGAACACCTGAACCTCAGAGCCCAGATATGACCCCACAACCCAAGTTTCCAAAGGTTTCATATGAGGCAGAAACAATGAGACTGCAACAGACATCAAGCTCTGTTTCCAGCCCTGTCACCAACTAAACCCAACAGGACTACTGCCAAAATCTGAAAGAATCCAAACCAAATGTTTATACCTTAAATTTTGTCTACTTTCCATATCCTGGTTCTCTGTTTGAAAAGATTGTTTTTTTTAATCAAAAAGGAAACTGATTTAACTGGTGCAATGGATGTGAAAAAAGTTAAATTTTCTGGTTTGGAAAACAGTTTTCTTAAGACAGTTTTCCAGAGAAAAAGTGTTCTTGTTAGAATGCCAAGGTATTGGAATGCCTCTGCTCAGATCTAAAGATGGCTTCAAAGACAGAGTCTAGGAGAAATCACCACACTGCAGCTGGCACAGTCACATCCTTCTTACCAAGATTTCAGCATAATACTCTCGATAATCTGCATCATTAGTTCTTTCTTCCCTTACTTTCTCTCATTTCTGTGAATCCCTCCTTGTCACACAGCTACTGCCTGCAACAAGGCAACAGCTGCTCATGCTGACTCCACGTGCTTTATTCCACTCCTCCAGTGAGGATTCTGTATTGACTCAGTTCTCTTCCTCTCAAGAGCCCAAGACAAACTTTGTGGTTTCCAAAAACTTCCCCAATCAATACCTCCTAAGGTCCCTGAAGTGCTGTAATCTGAATCAAGGTCTGTGAAGCAAAACTGAAAATGAGCTCAGCAGGGTTTAGCCACAGCCTGTTATCTGTCACAGGAGGGTTTGGGTTTTTTCTGCATGGTTTTGGGGGTTTTTTCCGTTGCTCTTTGCAAGTTTGTTTTCCTCTAACTTTCACTTCTCAAAAGGCAGCTCCTGTTTCTGAATCTTCAAGCTGTAGCTGTGCACCACAAAAGTGACAATCAACTTTGAGCTCAATAATCAAAATACTTCTGATTTCTTCAGATCTCCCAGAAACAAAAGATGCATCTAGGCTGAAAGCATCTAATTTTATGTGTTTAGCTTGATTCTTCTCCTTCATTGCAATTTGAAATAATTGTTAGAACATAGTTGAGATTAAGGTCATGCATCCTTACAGGGCATAGGAAAATTTCAAGTGATTTTTTTCTCTATTCCTCAAGGAATGATCCATTCATTTTAAGTCTTGATCAAGAAGCTTTTCTGTAGCATATTATTCCATTGAGTCCCCCAATCACAGCTAAAAACATCCATGAGTTATTAGGAAATGTAAAAAAATTTCCAGTCAGAAAAGTAACTCAACGCTAACATGTTTTTACTAAAACAAGTACAATTTAAGAATATACTCACAATGGAATTATTCTTTTATTTTTACAAACATAGCTAGGAGATGACCACTGACTTATGAAGATTCATGCTCAATTACTATTATTTGGTGAGATAACCATATTTACATTTTGGCATTGCTTTGATATCTGGGAAAATGCATTTTGGATATTGCTGAATTGTCTCTGGAACACCCAAAGAACCACCAGGAGATTCTCCTGTATAATCTCTGAAGTTTGCCTTTATTCCCTGGATATGTGTAAGTCATCTTGCATTGTGAGGGGGGAGAGGGCAGTATGCTGCCTCCTCTCTGTCTGATGCAGATTAACTTGCATGAATTAAACTCAGCATTCTGTGCATGTAACTGCTCCCAGCAAAGCAGGGAGAGATGGGTTCTGCAAAAACCAGAGCAGAACGAGAATGTCCTCACATCCCTTGCTCTGAAATGTGGGCTCTGCAGCTCTGATAGGAAAGGAGTCACAATCATTCATCCGGGCCTCAACAAGTAAGTTGTCATCTTGTCTGAGTGTTAGGAAAGAATAATATAATCAATATTTTCCATTCTTGAAAAATCTAAATCCAGTAAAAAACATATTTTTCAAAACAAGAAACCATTTGACACTGTTTTTTTAAGGAAGATTATGGAGCCAGAATTTGCTGGTTTTACATTTCAGAAATGAGTATTTATAAGGATTCTTCTGCTCAAATCTGTTTCAATTTTGACAGTGACTTGCACTTTTTCTAATACAGTAAGATGGAAACAATTTCTAACTCTGAAATATTAGAATAAAATGTTATTGGGAAGAAATTTTTTAATTGTTTTATTAAAAAAAAAAAAAAGGCAGCTAGTTTTGTGGGTCAGTCCAGTATCAGGTCAGAATACAGCCATGGACATGAGCAAATTGATAAATTGTCACGTGGCTCACATAAATTTGAAAGCCTTTTCTCTCTTTCTACCCTTGTGCTTCAGAATAAAATTAAATATGATTGGGAAAAAATGCAACCTTGTAAAGCTATTTCTGGGGATTGGCTGTACCTAAGTCTAGAACTTGAACATCATTTTGTTTTTCTTGGAGCTTTTTGGTGCTTCTTTTTTTGGGTTTTGATTGTTTTGATTTTTTGATTTGTTTTGTTTTGTTTTTAACTGAACAGTTTCTCTAGTCAGACTGTTTCTGGAAACTTTCTTTTCTGAGTCAGGGTTCAAAAATAAAAGCCAGCGTGAAGCACACTCATCAAGCACTACGAGAAGGAACATTTGTACTAAGTGATACTCTTGCAGTGAGCAGGGCTTAAACAAAGCTGAGTGATGCTATTTCAGGACTGTGGAGTCTATCCATCCTATTCCTCTATGAATAGTTGTAATGGTGAAAAAATCAGGATTAGATTTGTTTGTGCTTCGTGTGTGGTGTCTGTATTCTGTGCATCTGTCAGTGTCACTGGAAACAGCTAATTCATGTGCTCTCTGCCTGAAACCTACTGTAACAAATGTAAGTGTACTGAAACAAATGTTATGGCTGTAATATAAATCTGGCTGATGGGTTTTAGTAACAGAAACACAGGGAGGGTGTTGCCAGCTGCAACACCAGCTTCTGATAAAAACTTCAGGAGCTGGCTTTATTCATGTTCAAAGTAAAGAGATTTAACAGCAAACAGAATTAACCACATGGAACTCATCTCTATGTTCAGTCTGGGTGAAATATTAAGGAAGATTAACATAGAGTCTAGTTTAAGGGGTACAGGACAGCAGGAGCTGCCATGGTACCTAGGCTGTCACAGCAGGCAGCAGTTGAGGGAACTGGGAGCTAAGAGTTTCCCCCAGCTCATCACCCAGTTGCCCCACCAGGTTCCCCATCTCATTTTCCCCCCTCTCTTCTCCCCCTGCCCCATGCTGACATCTCACAAAAGCTTTAGCAGGGATTCATATACACTTATCTTTTGGAGACACTGCTGTGAGCCTGATGAAACCTTTCCTTTACAGCATTAACTAACAAATCTGCATGGATTTAACAGGGGAGGTCTGGGAATGTTCTTTTTGGCAGAGTGAGGACAACACTTCCTCAGCACAGAATGCTAAGGAGGTGGATGTGGAAGGAGCCACAGCAGTCAAATGGACTTTTATTCAAGTTCATGACTCACAATCCAGAAGATGCACTATAGGCTGGACCCATCCTTAGTACCAAAAGATATTTGCTAGCCTTTGTTATTTGTTATGGATTACAAAAACTCAGCTGAGGATTTTATTTTCACTCTAGACACTTAAAATTGAAGCTGCCTGTTTCTCACTAAAATCAGCCTGTACTAAGAGGAGTTCCAGGGAATGTGTTCCTTCGCTTGTCCAAGTGCTGTGGCACCAAACATTTGCCTCAAGCTGAGAATTCATATCCCAAGTGCCAAGCTGCCTTCACTGGCCATGAGAGTGGAGTTTGTGTAAGGAGAGGGGATAGCTGGGTGGGCTGCAAAGGGATTTCCCCCCAGGAGCACTGCCTGTCCCAGTGTCTGCTGTGAGAAAGGGAAGAGCATTGCTCAGCCAGGCGTCAGGGCTTACCTTTTGCCTCACATTCTGGGACATTTTGCATCCTGCACATCCATCCCCTTAGAGGGATTTCATTTCCCATGGGTATTTGATAGCTATCCCTTGGTTGCAATGAATAATGGAGAAGTGAATTGCAGGCATAAACAGGGATATTTTTACACTGGTTTCTACGTAGTATGAGTGAATTTAATTTCACTTAGCTAAAAGTTAGATGCTTAGGCTGCACTGCTATCCACAGCAAAACACAGACATCTCCAGAGGGTCATTTTTCCCATTTGCTTTAAGTATCTAACATAGGGTGGAATCAATCTCTTGCTGGTGATGCCAAACACTTTACTTACTATATAAGTGGTATATGCAAGATTTCCTTAGCCTAGATATCTAACTTTTAGGCAGATGGCTCCAACTCAATGTCATTGATATTTTTTTAAATGCTCCAAGAGAGATTGAAAAGCAGTTTCACACAGTTATTGTGTCCCACACCTTTACAGAAAAGGGCAGTCCTGCCTTTTTAAGAGAGTTTCTTCCTCATTTCCCAAGAATGGCTAAAGGTCTTCTTAAGGTAACCATTAAAAAAATACAGATACAGGAGAGAGAAGGTGTGTGGATTGATTCAGTGGGAAATACAAACACATTTAATTCACTTTTTGTAGAGTTTTCAAGCTCCCCATAGGATTTTCTGTTCATACTTCCTTTGGTAAAGGCTTAGAAATCTATTTAGCCACTGTCAAATATCACAGACTATAAAAGATACATACTCGTGGTTATGATTAATTCTTCCCACATAATCAACCATCTTCTCTTGTTTGCTGAGAGGAATGGACTTTTGCACATTGACTGAAAAAGCACATTGTAATTTTTTGTTTCTGCTGCTTTGATTTGTGTTGATTTCTCTTCTCTAAGCCTGGCAAATATATTGTATATGAGTATGCATAACTCGACAGCCTTTGTCTGACTTGGAAACAAATGTCTGATTGTTGTTCCCACAGTTTGTGGGACAGAAATTCAAGTGGCATAAATCAGTTTGTCTTCACTGATTGAAGAGAAAAACCCCAAAATAATTCTGGTACACAGATTTAAAATATATGAAGTTATACATCTTGGACCTTGATCCTTTCCCTCTGTTTTTTGCTCTTTTTTAAGAAATGCAACACAATTCACACAACTCAGCAGAGACAAAGTCACTTTCCTGAATCCCTGTTTACAAGGACATACTCAGCAGCAGCAACTGACTTGTTCCAACTGGATCACTGGCTGTAGCAGATAAGATATATTAAAATTTTAATTGTATTTCATCATGAATACAACTGTTTTGCATCAGTCACTATAGAAGCCCCATTTAACTATTCTCTGCTGGTTTCCAGACAAGAGAGGCCTCAAATTTAATTAGAAGTGTGAGATGCAGCCAAGAATTTGATAACTAACAGCAATTCTGATGGAGCTAAAACCCCAAAAAGGGGAACAGTGAGAGATAAGATTGCTTTTAAATAGAGGTGGTAAATGCAATTTTACTTTTGCTGATGGAAGATGCAAAGGTAAACGCCATCTCCAGCCTACAATGCCAAGTTACTCTGCTTGGTGGCAATATAATTTCAGTCATCTTGAGGCACTTTCTCTTCAAATTCCTGACACAGAATGAAGTAAAATAAGTTTATTTGCATAGCTGATAAATTATGAGGGATTTGATCTCAGCTGGTGTGGTGACTCAGTGATCATGACATTCAAATCTTAAATTTCTGACAAGCAAAGAAATGAGCACAAGGAAAATTTCAGCTATTTAGCAGGTGTTAAATATAGGTGGAGGACAGCAAGTACAAGGTGAAGAGTTAATGGGAGAGAACGACTCAAAAGTGAAGGAAAATCTGACTTTTTCAGGTAAAAATAACTATAAAAATATAACATTTTTTCTGGCAAGTGTCATAAAGATCAACTCTAATATCTACCTGGAATAGTGATCTTAACCTTGGAGCTAATTTTGCCTCACACACCGGTGTTCCTGAACTTTTCCTGTTCCATCCAGCTTGGGAGTTGGTGTTGCACCACCAGCTGACATGATACAAACCCTTTTGGGATTTTTAATGTGGAGTCAAAACTTTGATCAAGCCTGCAGCCCTGTCATGGCTTTTGGTACTTTGGAAGTCAGATTGGAATTGTCTTGGATATGTGAATGTCTAACCTGCTGTAAAATTTACATTTTCATAGTAGATACAGGCTTCAACCTCCCCAGAATAAAGCCTCCTTCTTGGAAATAAGCTTTTTTTGTTGTTGACAAACAAATCCAGGGGTGTATCAATAATCTGGTTCAAAAAGGCTTGGTGTTGTTGAAATTATCAGAGCTAAACTCTACTGCTGGAAGAGGGACCAAAACATAAAGACTGCCTGAGATTCAATATGTGATCTCTAAATAAACACTAACGCCATTGACATTAGGGAACCCATCTGCTTCTTTATTTCTTTACCACTACAAAATCTATGATATGTGATTGCAACAGATGTTTCATGTCTGCAAACGATGATATGCTGCTTTATTAAACCAAGAGGGTCATTAAACTGAGTCATAGGCACTTTTTCAGTCTATAACTGCAAGATCATCAACACATAACCTTAGGGTTATGGAAAACCCTCTCGTTCCTCTCCTGACTCAGTGTGTAACTCATGCAGCAAACACTCAGCAAATATCATGAACGTCTCCATTAAAGCTTGATAATGCAGGAGTGCCTGCAGGCATCTGCACAACTGTCAGTGCTAACGTGTCTTAATGACTTTTTTGCCAGAAGCAATTCTACATTTAGCTGCAACTTGAACTAGTCAAATCACACCTAGATAAGAATGTGAATTCTCTATTGTTTTTAGGTAATACTATTGGTTTGGTCTACTCCTTGATATCAGAGAAGTAAACAGGGATCTCTGCTTGAGCAAGGTGTCTTTGGTTTTTTTTATTATTATTATTGTTATTATTATTTCTAGATTATTTTTCTCTTGACCATTAATCAAAACCTCAGCACAAAGGGTTTTTCACATGTAGCTGCCTTCATTACAATTCTATTCACACAGTATTCTTTCCTACTGGAACTGCTGCAAACATATTATAGTAACACAGATTTCCACAAATACGTGTATTTTTTTGGCTCCCTTTGGATTGAAAAATGTCTATTTTCCATTTTCAAATATCATGTAAGAAGCTTTTGCTTTGTCTCTGAAGAATGACTGACAGAGTAACATGAGCCCCAGAGTGAAGCAGTTTTTATTGAAGGATAATATTTCTTTATTGAAAACTTTAAAAAAAATAAAAATAAAAGGATTGGCTCCAGTCTTTCAGAGTTCTATTTAAATTCTTTCATTAAAATGTATCTTCTTATTTAGCAGGATACTTGGAATTCTTATCCATAAATTTTCACTCTAAATTTTCATAAATGCAGTGATATTAAGGGCAGAGTTCCTGGTAAGCATAAGGAGAATTGAAAAATAATATTTAAGGACACTATATTCAGTCCAAGCAAGTAATGTTAAATTCATGTGGAAAGCATGAACATTCTATGAGTTAATCACAGATCACAGTCAAATATTTGAATAAAACATTTACTTGTAAGTTTATTAGTATTCATGTGTGCATATGTGTACTGGACATGACAGCTTTGTCAAAAAGAAAAAAAAAATAAAGGAATAATTTATTTACAAGGTCCTTTTGTCCTCAGACAATCAAAACTGTTTCTTTTAATCTTTTGCTGGCAAAAAACCAATGTTTTTGGTTCTGTCTTGCAAAAGCACTTGTGTTTACAAATGTCTTAAGACATTTGTAAGCATTGATTTTTGCAGAATATTCATGGTTTGAAAGCACTTGAGGTTGCACAGATGTTCCCAGGGAAAGATAACTATGCAGAAATGTCTGATCACTTTAACCTTGAATGTGTGAACTGCACCTTGAGTTTCAGTATGGATTTAATTTACTATTATTATTATGATTATTTTCTTTATTTTCAGGGTCGGCAGGAAAGAGCAGTTACAAACACTGGGAGCTTCTGGAAAAAGATGAGACAGGAAAGCTATGCTTACATATATCAAATGTAGTGAGAAGGTGTACAGGCAGCTGCAACTCTTATATGCACATTTCCAAAAATCTGGATAATTCACTCTAGGTGGCAGTCTCTTTTGTCAAAATGGCCAGAGCAAGTGAGGATTGAATCTAACAGATCTTCCTTACTCTATAGAAGCTGATCTTTCAGATGAGAGGAAAAGATAGATCACTGGAAAACTGTAACACTACTCACATCTCAATTTTTTTTTATACTGAAGTGAGTCCCACCTGATTATCTCAAAGTTGTTTATTAAAAATGACCAGTACCCAAAAAGGGAGTGAAGACATGGGAACAATAAAAGGGATGCTGAGCAGGCAGAGCAGGGAGATCTCCAAAATTCTCACCGAGAATGTTTTCTTGTAGATTACACTGTGCCCTCAAAGGACATGAGGTAGATTCATTGTGATTGATGAAGCAATGTCACTGTTTCACTGAAAGTGTTTATGAATAGTTATTTCCGTTTGTCCATCTGCCCTCCTTTGTTGTGCACTGAGGCAAAGGTCCCTTCCAGGCTTATTTTAGGATGACTCCTTGGTCTCCACTAGGCTCTCTTGATATCCTCTCCTACTTCTGTCAGGTGTTTTTGGAAGGGTCCTGTGTCTATTGTGGATGTAACATTTTCATCTGGCCTGAATACAGGTATGATTTCCACATCCTGAGGCAATCATCTCTTCACACTAGTGTGTGCTGCTGTCATACAGTCACTTTTCATGGAAAAATAAATATAGCAGTAGCAATGGCCATTGTGTAGTCAATATATAATGTCAGTGCTCTACTGGAAATGTTGTAGCTACCAGTATGTTATTCTAGACTAGTACATCTGGTGCTTGTGTCTCCACATTCCTCCATGAAGGAAAATATTAATATTATAGACTGTGAAAGCATGGCCAAGACATTGCCCGTGGTACATTCAAAAAACACATGACTTTCAAGTGACGTGGGTCTAGTGTTCAAAAACCTGTTCTATGAGAATGAATTTGGAAAGGAAAGTAGAAAGTATCCTAGCAGTGGAAATTTGGCCAGCATGTGGGCAGTAAGCCTCTGACTTCAAAGACTCAATTTCATCTCTGCCTGATCTCAGTAAAAGGAGAGTCAAATGCATCTGACTGAGAACTTTTGGAGATGTAAAGTCAAGGTAGATGAATTTTTCAAATATTCAAGCTAGTAAATACCATCATTATGTGTACTACTGGGTATTTCTATAGCTGACCAACTTGGAAGCACTTCTATTCATCTGGACTTTTAGATATATGCTGTATGGCTGATGAAAAACTTTGATTCAAAGTGTATTTGGATGCAAAATCATGGGCAGCATTTCTCCAAAGCCTCTTGGAAGAACTGAAATACAGTGGTTTTGCTTTCTTTACAATTGTCATGTTGCATTTTGCTTTTGAATGAGGGTTTTTTCTTATTTTTATTGTTACTTTTCTTTAAGAAGTTGCTGTCTTTCAAAGAAGAGATTGTATTTAGGATCAATAGCATTGGACTAAATGAGCCCCTCTGCTTTGATATTGAAGTTAATCTTCTCTTGCTTGGCCTTTGAAACCTCTCAGGAGTCTTTTATGCAGCATTATAATGACAGAGTCCTTAACATGAAACTTCTGCTCTGTTAGGAAGTGGATTTCACAGGCTTTGTGTGACTAACTGGCAAGTTTGTTTGTGTATTGCATGAACCTTAACTACCAGCTATTCTTCCTCTACCTATTCTGGCTGCAAATAAACAGTTCCATTTCACCTTCCAGACAGCTGTACAAACACTGCAAATTCACCAGGACAAAGTTTCACAGGTGATGTGTCCTCCTTGTTATTCCAAGAGCTTTCTTTTTCTGTTCAGGTGCCATAGCTCCCTGTGTAATGCTCCAAGCCCATAACTGAGCCTGCCATTCCTCTAACCCAGAGTGCAGAAAAGTATAGCACTGCAAGATCACTGTAATTTTTAAACAGAAAGATTGTTATACCCTGGACACTTCCCACTGGGCACCATTTCTTCTGTAAGAACTCTCTATCAGACCTGTCCAATGTCATGCTGGGAATCTACAGCAGAGTCTACAAAGCCCCCAAGACCTGGCTTATGTTCTGCTGCATCTTAGCATGTCTTGTGTCTTCCCAGACAGGCTTCTCATCAAGACATCAAAAAACGCTGCTGTATTCACAAGGGTGACTGCTTTTCCCTTCTTCATTAGTCTCCTGTCCCTAGACAAAAGAATTTACTGGCCTTAGGTTTCCCTAGAGTTCTCTCCGAAGTGTTTGCTGTTATTGAGAGTTTTTCCTGGGTTACCAGGGTAAAGAGCTTCATTTTGCAGTGCTATACAGAGTTTCCCTTTGCAGAGATGTCTCTGGAGTTGCACATCAGAAGGAGCAGCCTCTGGCGGGGATTCTTAACATCCCATGCCCAGCATGGGAGGAAATTTGGGGTCAGTTTCCAGGTGATGCAGTAGTATCAAATTTTATTTGTACTCTGTAAACATGATTTGCAATTCAATGTCTTGTTTTTCAGTAGAAAAAGTAAATAAAATTGGGCTGACTTTTGTTAGCACAGACCAACACAGTGAAAACTTGGCCATTCAGGGACCATGAAAATGCTTCTTCATCAGCTTTACTTTTACTCTCAGTTAGTCTTGACAGAGGTTTTGCTCTTTGCCAGCCAAGGCAAAAAGAGAGTACAGAAAGGTGTCTGAAGAGATATTAATACTGCAGGCAAGAAATAAATTTTGGTGCCACCGCTCCACCCCTCACATCATTGATGACCTGGAAATATATTCCTTGCAGTCCAACTTTGGAGAAGAAATCACAGAGTTGATGAAACATCAGACCTGTGTTTTTTTTGCTTTTTAAATGGTAAGCTTTTGTGGATGAGAGCACAGTGTGGTATTTCATTAGAGACCCTGAAATTTCACCTTTTCTCCTTGTCAACACCAATCAGGTGTGAACAAAGGGGTTGCAGGTGAATTTAAGCTCCCTTTCTATAAGGATGTGGGCTTTCAATCAAGTTTACAAACGATCTGAGGAATCTCACGATCTAGTGAAATCTAAATTGTAACTATTCAAGAGGACTGTAGTGACTGTCCATCCTCTAACCCTAACCTGAATGCTAACCCAAACCCTAACCCTAAGCCTAGCCCTAACCCCTAACACTTAAAGATGGCAGTGCCTAGTGCTCATGCAGCTGGGGAAGCAACATGGTGGTGCCCATAGGGTCTGGTGATACAGGAACAATATGGCAGTCACGTACTTCCGGAAGAATATGGCGGTGCCTGGCTCGGCCGTGCGTGCGGTGGACCGATAGAGGAAAAAAGGGTGGCGCACATGTGGTCACATGATGAAAAATGGCAGCACCCATATGGTCATGGGATTAAAATGGCGGCGCCTGTAGTGTGATGTAGCTCTGGAAAAATGGCGGCACCAATGGAGATTGCGTACTTCCGGAAAAATATGGCGGTGCCCATGAAGGCCTGTGTTTCTGGAACAATATGGCGTGATGTGTGGGTGACGGAGTTCTGGAAAAAATGTCGGTGCCCGTGTCGCTTGCCGCCCACCGCCGCTGCGCCACACCGCTCCACCACGCTAGCGGTGACACAGCGCAGTTTTATGTGGTGTGTGGGGGTCGAGGTGTGAGTAATTAGGTGATTCTGTGATTGAATGACTATTTTATCTTGTTAATGACTAATTGCAGAGACAATGCAGTCATGTGATACTGGGAAACATGGCGACATTGTCTCCATCATGGATTACATCGTCCGTTCTCTTGTTTTATCAAGTATCAGTGGATCTGTCTGGATCTGATTTAGGGTTCAAACTTGAATCTTCCAAGACTGTAAGATCAGAGCACGGTGATGGTGCTGGATCTAAAGGCCTGGAAGTTTCATTTGACTTCCAACTTTCACTTCTGGAGGTACAGGCTTTTCTAGCACAGTTATTGTAAAGATTTCCAAGAAACAACAACACTACCTGTTTGTTTATCAAGTTGGCATGCAGCCATAGAAAGATTTTATTGTATATGTATGTGCATATTTGTGTCATTACCTGTTAAGAGAGAATTACTGCATTTACAACAGAAATGTTTAGCTCTGTAATGATGCAATCAGGCATCCTAAAGTAGTATCACACTGGAAGACAGATTTTTATTTAAGAGAAATTGAAAAGGGATTTCTTTGCTTTGATGAAGTTTGTCCAATGCAACTGAAAGTTCAAATATGAGGGAGGGGAGTTTGTGAAGCAAAAAGAGAAACAAATTTTAATCGTTTCTAGGTTGTCACAATTTCCTGGCACACCGTATAAATCAGCTGCTGGGAGCTAATCCCTGAGAAAATCTGAGCTATTCTTGACAAACACCATTTAATTCTTTAAAGGGTCATTCCTGTGACATTCTACTGCAGGATTTGGTTTTGCCTCTGAAATTTTATGTCAGAATTCTTCTCTAATTGAGCTGTCACTCCAAAGCAGTGCTGTGCTATTGATCTGACATCAGAAAGTCACTGACAGCAATGACCATGTGTCGGGCAATTTTGCATGATGTGAGAAGCAGTTGATATGTCCAGAATGAGGGGCAGCTAAAATGACATGAGCTCCTTTGTCTGCCACAGTTGGCAGATGCTGCCTTGTGACTTTGGCGTCCAGGGGAAGCAGAAGATTGAAGAGATTTGGGTCTCTTTCTTGCTTCATTTTTGAACGCTACAATACATTGAAGTAGTCACACAACTTCCCTTTGCTTTTGCTGTCAAATCAGGTTTACACTGGCAAATTTTGCTGACAGTTTCTCTTTGTTCAATCACATAACATTTTGTCCCAAAGGACAGTGAACATCTTGTCAGGCAAAGTTGCCCCAATGAGGGAAGCGAAGAGAGCTGTAGTATCTAACTGTCCCTTTCACTCCCTTCTTTGTCTGGGGAAGTCAGGGCTGGTCCTTAACTACAGGTGTGATGCCACTTCAATGAATACTTCTGAGTTGGTTTCAATTTTTTCAGGTAGTTAAACCCTTCTTAGTTATTGAGGATCAATATAAAAAATTAAATCAGTTAAAGAAGCCATCTTTGTCATCTTAGGAAGGCCATTTTAAAGCTGAAATTTATTTTACTAGACTTTCAGATGAATACTACCTTCCTTTTGAAATACCTATGGTGTTCCTTGATCAAAGATTCACTTGAGAAACCTTTTTTCTGACTGCCATTATCCATTGCTTACACACTTTTATTCTGTGTCTTTTGCAAAGAACATTTTATAGTTTCTGCTGTTTTCTTTGGTTTTTTCATGAGATTCTTCTTAAAAAAAAAAAAAAAGTAGCTTAATATTTTCAGTAACATGTATTTCCTTTTTGCCATTGTACTTCCTGGGGGGCTTTCCCTTAGTTAAAAGAAAATAATTCTAGATGGATTGAATCTTTCTGGTTCGTGCTATTTCTTGAGAACAAGGCTCAGTCCAAGTTTTTTGACAACAGAAACAACTAACAAAACTGAACGAATCTGCAGCAGATGCTGGTAATGTCACAGTAAAAGACATAAATCTCTTCCTTTCCAAGTTGCTCTTTGTCCTGTCGTTCTCTGTTTCACACAAGTCACAAAATCACCATTGAAAAGAATGTTAATAGGCACAGGCTTTCCCTTGCAGCACGGCAGAGCTATCTGGACAGTAAATGGAATGGATTTGGTTCGTGTCTCTGAGAATTACCCAAGCCAACATCAGCCTCACTGCAGATATTGAATAAGTGTGCTCGGAATGTTGGAATAGCATGATGTGACTGCACCAGGTACTGTCAGCCAACGTATCCCAACCTTCAGAAATCTTTCCAGACTCACTGTCTCCATAGCCAGGCCTGGCAATGCTGAATTTATCATCCAGTCATGCCGCTATGCTCACCGAGGCATCAAGAACATGAGATATCACAGAAGGCACTAGCAGGAGCAGCAGGCACCTCTCCTTAGCAGGCTCCTGGAGAATCCTCAACATGTAAAACATCTCACAAAAGTACAGAGGTATAAGAGATATTATGTCTACATTCCAGTTAGCATCAATGTGCTCTCTTTTTGCTAACTGTCCAAGAAATGGATTTCATTGCTTTCAAAACTTTCAACAAACTCAGATGACCTGTCAAAGAGATGTATGAGCCATTAAAATCCACAATTACATTACTTCAAGCCATAATTAAAACTTCAGTCTCAGACTCTTAAGACTGAAGTAAGGTTTCAGTCCTCAGCCATTGATTTTTAAGGGAAGAATGTTTAACTGGTGATGTAAAGCCCAATGAATCACCAGACTTCAAGCTGAAAAAAAAAAAAAAATTAGCTCCTTCCAAACAATCTCCTATATTGAGTTTTACTGCGAAAGCAAGGGTGGACAGGGAGAAAAGGGGAAGTAAGGCTAAATGATTCTAAATTTGTATAGTGTTTTTACAACCATTTAGGATTGAAGTCAAGTATAGTTTGACATTTAATTGATATTTCCAGTGTTTAAAATGGACAAGTACTACATTAAATTTTACCACATAAATCTGACGTGACACTATAAACCATCTTGCACTTTGCCTAGCAACTGTTGCAGCACAATGCAAGTAGAAATGCCATGTAAAAAAATTGCCTGCTTCTGTCCACTAATCCTTCCAAGCTTTCTGAAACTTTCTTAACTTACCTGAACAAGCTTTGCTACTTTATCTTTCCAATTTCATCTCTATGCTGGGGATTTTATTTTTTTTTTTTAAAAAAGCAATGAAGGCAGCTAAAACTTTTTGCTTGTTTTGTTTTTCTTTTCAGTAGTTGCTGTATTTGACCTGGTGACACTGAAAGTGCAACTGTTCCCCTCTGCTCCATGTGCTTGGTGGCTTTTCCCTGAGATACTGAAAAGGCATCTCCCTTATATGAGCACCAGTTGTATCTTTCCATATCTTTATTGCATGGTGACTGTCCTCAACAAGAGCAGCAATAGAAGAGTAGCATAGCAGTGATAGAGTGTTTGCCATTCTTTGTATTGTGCTTCCCTGCAATATGTACAGTTCTTCAAGTCTTTTTTTCCTGAAGAATGTTTCTGCTGCTCCTTACTACAAAAATCAAGTTTCCAGCAGCTTAAAAAACCAGAATTTTGTTAACAATATTACCCATTACAATTAAGATGTCCCCCTAAAAAAAAAATATCTGCTAAAGGTATAAACTTGTTAGGAGTCTAAACACATATGGGATCTAAAGGTAAAGTACAATACAGCAATGAACAGGTTAAAGGACTAAATCTGTTAAAAGAATATATCTCATTGATATCACACCAAGTGGTATTTCATTAAATGTCTTTAAAAAAAAAAAAGAAAGGTCTTTCAAAAGATATACAGAAATAATTGTGACAGGAGGGTTGATGTGCCCCAGGAAAGACCAATTTTTGTTATTGTTTATCTAAAAAGAAGTACTGTATGAATATCTGGAATAAAGCTCTGGAGAGCAGGGTACACGGGGATCAGGAGAATGTACGAGGTTCAGCAAAGGCCACCTCTGTCCTTAAGCCACTATTTATCTGTGTTATAAGGCTCTTAAGAAAATGACATTTCTGTACCCCAGTGCAATCTGTTAAACAGGCTTCTACTGCATTGGAAAATCTTCTGCTGTCCATTGGATTTGCTGTAGGGCTTCTGACTAACAGATCAATGGATCACTCTGTCCAGCGTTTTCTAGTCTAAGGTGCTCATTGCTGATGTGGCTGGAAAGATAGCCAACTTTTAATCCTTGTCTCAAAGCACAGGGCTGAGATCCTAAAGGTTTGAAAGATATTTGGACATCTGATAATCAGTTTTCTTAGGGCTCCTTCCATTTGCTGTTTCCTGCTCATCCTACTTTCATTGGCTTGTGGGCACTCTTCCTCGATGCAGAATGCAGAAGTGTCTGAGGAATATTTGCTCCCACCTTCTCTGAGACTCATTACACTATTCTCTGCTGTGCTATGGATTCCATACCTGTGCTTGGTTCAGGAGGGAAAGGTTAAGCTTTTCTTTTTTCTAATTGGCAGGAAGCTGGACCTAGTTTAACTCAAATGGGATAGCCAAGACCCAGCATGAAAGACACGGAATTGTACTCTACAGCTGATAGGAAAGGTAGAGCAGCAGGATGGGCGAGAGGTGGAACCCATCCCGCTCGAGATATTTGAGTACTTAAACCCAGGACAGGACAAGACATTTATTTCTCACGCCTTAAGGTTCAATGATTAAACCATGAAATTTCAGTTTTTTGGGGGAATGAGAATCCAGAGATTCTAAAACTTCAGCCACTGAACTTTTTCATACCCAAAAGAGCTGCATCTCATGGGGAGTGAAGATACTGCAAAAATTATAAGAAGTGTAATTTCCACAGTGGCTGTTAAAATTTGATTTTCAGTCAGTCCTACCTTAAAGCATGTAAGGATCTTTTGCAATGAAAATTAGAATAAAAATGAATTATAAATCCTGCAGAATTTAGCTTCTCCTGTCCACCATGTGTGAAAATAACAGTGATTCTTTTGGGGTTTTTTTGTTTGTTTGTTTTTTGTTTTTTGTTTTGTTTTCCCTTTGTTGATCCCTAGTAAATACCTGGAGAGAAAATCCAGGTACATGACAGGACATCCGAAAATATAAAGAAAATGTGAAAAAAATTGCAAATATCAGTCATGATTGTAAAACAGCCAGCTTCAATGAGCACCATAATATATAGAGCATAAATATGCATCCATTCCTCATTTTAGTCCACTTTTAATGTCAACAGTTTCCCCAGAACTGGTGATAGGACTGGCTGAATAAGAAAACTGATGATTATCCATTTCTGAGCTCTCCCACCTTTGCTTATTCCTCCTTTGGAGAGGTTTATATAAAAATGGCATGTTACTCTTCAATTCACAATCAGGCATTGAAATATCCAAATCAGCTTTGTTGGATTTGCCTGACCATGGAAGCTGAAAGAATACAGTACACAGACTGAGAAATTAATTTAGAGAGATTTTTCATTGCTAATAATAAAGTTATACTGAAAGGGGAGATTCAGAGAGGGCATGAGGCAGTTCTCTGTTAGTCATTAGAAAGATGGAATTCATAAACCATAATACTTTTCATTACATGATTGCTGTCTATCTGACTTACATTCAACAAATAAAGGCAAATCCTACTGAGGCATACAAAATGCTTTCAGCAACAGATGCTGACAAGGGCATTAATAAATCATGATAATTATTAGAATTCTTAAACCAATATTTTGCTGCCAGACATGCTGTTTATTACAATTTCTTTTTTATTTATGCAGATTATATTAATCTTTGCATAAGACATTAATTATTCAAATGACTGTAGCAGAGTAGCGTATAAAGGCCACGATCAACAAAACTGGGGTCTGGAACAAGAAGCATCAAACAGTTGATGCTTTGACATGGAAAATGAGAGTCAGGACTCTGGAGACCAAGAGTTAATTGTGAAATGTTGAGTGTTGTCATTGACAGTCAAGCTCAAACAGACCTGGATTGCATATTTTTTCTCATTTCACCTGTTCCCAGATCCTAGCCAATGAAGAAATTAGATAAGCTGGAATCATCATCTCATAAATGGCAATATCCCCTGAAATTTAGCTTTTGTTTTATGTGACTTAAATGCTGCAGATATGTGGTACTCTAAATTGTATACCTGGTGTCTTTGGAAAAAGAAGAGAGGAAATATTGTAGCTAACCACCATCCTACTTACCTACTTACCTACTTTAACAGAAAAGACTGAAAGAAAAAATCTTATGAGCTGATTCACCTGCAAGACCAGATCACCTGTGGCCACAATAGTAACGAATTTCAGTCCTGCATCCACCACACAGATACCCAAGAGTTTTCTCAGAGAATGTCCACAGTCACTGGAACCTTCTATTCCGTATCAATGACCTGAGTGACAAAATCACCTGCCTCCTCCAACTCCAATGCCCCAGAGTGAGCAGACCAGCATCACACTGCTTTCTTTCATTTCCTGTACAAAAACAAGACATAATTCAAGTGCCCTGGGTCATGCCAGCTGCTCTGAAAGGATACCAAGGGAATATGTTCCTTTGAGTACTTTCCATATTTTGCTGAAGTCACGCTTGGAACGAGTGAAGCTCAGACACTGACTTCATCTCACTCAGTTGTGTTTAAAAGCCTTTGCTGATCAGGGCTCTGGGGACTCGAGGGAAAAAAAAACCCCAATAAGCAACGCAAGAGAGAAGAAGGCTTCATTCCATATAACTGCTATATATGGACAGCAATGCTCTTTTACTTCTAATAGCTATTTAAAAACTTAGGTAAATACTGATTTATGTGTCAAAGCTCTAAGCACTCCATTGATCCGGTAAATATACAGCTAAGGACTGCTTAGCACAACAGACTTGGTGGCTGTTACGCTCTATCAGACTAATGTATATTTAGCCCAAAGTTGAAGCATGCATTATTTACTTGGTTGGCATTAGCAGCTTGATGAAGCTGCTCTGGGAGCTGTTCCGAGACACAGTGCAATGCAGAGTGGCAGAAAGGATGGCACATGAAGCCCTGACTTTGTGCCTCACAGCAGCTGTGCAGCCTCATGGCTTGGTTCAGAGATGAGTGTGGGGCTGTGGGCAGGAAGCAGAGGCACGTTGTCCAAGGAGAGCTCACAAGCCAGTTTTCCTGCACAGCATTCTTCCCTTGCTCTTCAAGATTGCATCAAGCTCCCACTTGGCTGGAAAGGTAAATTGCTTGGGATAAAAAAGTCACTTCCAAAAACCAAGCTGTGTTTGTTTTACAGCTGATCTAGGAGCCAGCCTTTCCCAAAGGCCCAGCTCAAAGGGGAAAAGGTGACTGACAGGCAGTTAGATATGAACAGGATTGCTTTTGATAGGGTCTCCTAAATTAGGGATTAGAAAGTGACTGAAGAAAACAAAAAAAACATCTGTATGAGAGAAGGAAATTCCAAGGAAATAACCCAACTTGTTTCTGTAGTTAATGTGATGCATTATTTACTCCTCAAAGTCACTGTTTAGCCCTTCACAATCCCCACTCCATAATTTTCCATTTTGGTCATACCCAAGTCTTCCCTTCCCTTCCCTTCCCTTCCCTTCCCTTCCCTTCCCTTCCCTTCCCTTCCCTTCCCTT
>NC_031775.1:23365624-23521675 GCF_001522545.3 Parus major
TCCCTTCCCTTCCCTTCCCTTCCCTTCCCTTCCCTTCCCTTTCCCCCACAGGATTACACAAACTGTAACCCCTTGTGAATAAATTCAGTTTAAGAAATTGACAGAAAACAACCTTCAGACAAGGAAATTAGCCCTTTCTATATCAGTTTTTCACCTGATCAGTTCACAGCAAAGTCACAGAGATGCTTGCAGTGCTGTAGAAGAAAGGATCATGCATGGAGCAGGAGTGAGAAGCCAGAGCTGGGAGAAGGGTGGAAATGTCCTCTCCAGTGGAGATGCTGGTTTTTCCCTCTTGAACTGTCATGCTAGGTACAGGACTGGCTGGCTCAGCTCAGGTCCTACATGCACAAGCTGGGATTGTCTCTTCTAAGTCAGCTTGTTTATAGACATGAAAAAGAGCAGGAGTATTTTAGAGCCTGCCACCAAGCTGTCCACCTTGGACAGATGAAGTTTGAAGTGTCTGCACTGGGAAAAACTTGGTTTGACATTGAATGTGTCACTTCAGAGGACAGCTTCCCCCATCCCCCATTTCTGACCAGACCCTAACCAAGAGAAGACTTTGCAGCCTGGTTTTGATACCGGGTCCCTTGCCTGCATGCTCTAACTTGTTTTCTTCCTCTGACTTTATAAAGTGCAGAGCACTTGTGCTCTCCTTTTTGAAGTGGGCGTGATTATTTCACCACTCTGTGTGTATGGCAGCTGAGAGATGCCACTATGATGTGACTTATTCAGGTTGTGAATGTGCCTTCAGAAAGCCCCCAAGCCTCCCAAGTGTCCTAGGTGTTTGTTTTTATCACAAAAGTGCCTTTTCTCTGAATCAACAAAAGAAGTTTATCTCTTTTATTAACATACCCGTAGCACAACTCTTGAAAGAAGGAATATCTGTTCCTACATTGTCTTGCCTGGATATAAATTAACATTTGAACTCCACAGGAACAAAAATCATGTCTATTTATGATTTCTCATTCTTATATTTATCATTTCTAATATTTATCACGTAAAACTAGCACATTCCAGATTATGGCACTAATACATTGTGACAAAGCATTTTTTTAACTGAATAAATAAGTTTAAATTATAAACCTTAAATTACCATTTGAATTTCAACTATTATGAAAAGAAATACTAAGGAAAACAATTAGGAGGTAAAAGAAAATGTGGCATTTAAACAATACAAAAATAGGGAGGTGGTTCATTTGGTTGTTTTTCTTTAAACATTTATATTTTTCTTTATTCATGGATTGGAATGGAATCTATTTAAACAAGAATCTGAGGTTAATCTAAAGTGACATTTATTTTAGTTTTAAGTTAGGAATGCAAAACAAAATCTTTCTAGTCAGAGCAGCCCACTGTGTTTGTTGAGTCCTTGTGGATTAAATAAATTTAAAAATAAAGTCTAAGTATATTTCAAAGCTCACCAGAATACTGAATGTAGGAACAGGCATGGGTTGTTTTCCCCAGAAAACATTTAAAAAGCCTAAAGCAAGTTAACAGTCTAAAGGCAATTTTTTGCCTGATTTCTTCTGCCAGGAACAGTGGCAGGGATAGTCTCCCAGGAAGTTGTGCAACATAAGATGCAAACATTTTGGATAGAAGCTGCAGAAACTTTTTGTAGATCTCAAGCTGCAGAGGGAGTTCAGGTGCTAATTTAAAGATTATTGGCAAATTGAAAGCTGAGATTTCTCCTTAGCTGATGAAGCCTAATTACTTTATAAGAGAGCAGTGGACTAAATTAGCCTCTGGAGGTACCCATGTCTTTTCATTACCTCCATAAGGAGTGTAGGGTGAAAATGCTCAACAGTTACCTGGGTATTAAGTAGAATTTTCAGAAGTTAATTGTATTGCTGAATCTTTCTTTTTCCCTTCCCAAATATATTGGTTACATAATATGTGCTGAGGATGCTGGGTTTGGGCAGTTTGGAGAAGGCAGAGGGGTGACCTTGGTGCTCTCTGCACTTTCCTGAGAGTGGGAAGAGGCAAGGGAGGTGCTGAGCTCTTCTGGGGGCTGATGCCTCATGTCTGTCAGTCTTTAAGAGGCATTTGGACAAACTTGAGGGCCAGCCCTGAAGGGGTCAGGCAGCTGAACTAGATGATGATTGCAGGTCCCTTCTAACCTGCAATCTATCCCATTCTATCCTATATACACAGCTTCTACATATATTCACATACATATTCCAGACTGTGACTAATACTGCATACCTTTCAAGATTAAATAAGGCTCTCTCTTGTTCCTGGAACTCCCAGCTGCTCTGCAAAGATAAGTTTACCTGAGTTATGGAGAGATACTGGATTTATTTTCACCTGATTCATGCATCTTTCATTCAAACCCAACTGTTTCTGGTCAAATGTCATACACAAATTTTTCAATGTGAACAAAGTTGAAAGTGTACTCTCTTACTTCCTTTTATCCTTATGTTAACTACTCCAAGAATGAAATATTGCAGATTTTCAAAGGGGAGGACAGCCAGGGGATTCATGCCTATGAGAACGCAACAAGTTCTGCAGACAAAGAATCTGCACAGAGACTCAGCACAACACAATCAAAAAAAGATCAGTGACATTCATGGCAGATATCTTTTCAAGCCTCTTGTCTGGAAGAAGCTCCTGTGCACTGACCTTATATATGGTTTGTGAGACTGGGCTGGTATTGTGAGTGTTAAAGTGACAAGGGAAAGAATACTTGACTTTCTAAAGACTTTTGTGCCTTTGGTAACAGCTTCAGCTGTGATGTCTCTGAAGACCTGTCTTTGTGACAGTTTTGTCATTTCGAGTGGGCAAAAAAAGGAGGAACCCTTTAGTGAGATTTGGCTGCACCACTATACTTGTCAAATACCTTTTAGTATGCAAATCAAGAATGGTTCTAGTTAAATCCAATTCTGGTCTTTTTTCTTTCTACTTCTTGAAGTATATAAATCCTAAACTTTTTAAACCCCTCTAGACACAAGCCTTCTCTCTCACACAGAGTGAAGTCTTGCTTTAATATAAACGAAACAACAACAAAAAACAAAGCTACTTTAACACTGAACAGAGTTAGAAAGAAAATTCTGCTTGTCTACTTACTGAAAAATACCAAACCCAAACCCAGAAAAATATCTGTTTAATGTAAAGCTAAAATATGGATGTATACACACACACACACACACACACACACTCATATACACATGCACTGGTGCTTCAATAAAAAAATCTCTTCTGGATGGGAGAAGAGGCTTGGCAATATGGATACAGATACATTATTTAAATTCAGATATAATCCTAAAGGTAAAGAAAGGTCATCCCACAGGTGAGCAGCACAGAGTTAGAAGAGAATTGAGAGGGTCAGGGTTGCTCCTGCCATCACTCCAATGATGTCTAGTTTTGCTCTTTCCATAATCCACTAACTACAGACGTGCCCTGTGGATTTGCCTGAAATTTAAGAGACCCTACTTAAAGGTGTCATTTTGCTCCAACTCTCAAATATTTTCAGGTGAGGTCCTAAGGTTGCCTATTGTTTAAATCTCTATGGACTCTTCCTCCAGAAGAGGAAGCAGGGGATTAACAGGTTGCTGCTAGGAGTTACCTTCTCAGCAGAAGGAAATACTATTGACTGTTCAGTACTTCAGTGTGTGCAGCAGCCTGTGAGCTGCAGCACAAGTATATGAAGTAATCAGAGTAAACTTCTCATGACACAGAAATGTCCATGTAGGGCAGGGAAACTCCTGGAGAAGAAAATATCTGGAGTACCCACAAGTATTGCCAAAAGACCTGATTCTTTCTTCCTCTCCACTTTGCAGACAAGGAGAATTGCCTCACAAGTGTAGTATGAATAATTATAATTATTTATATATTATTATCAAATAATAATTATAATAATAATTATGTGATACTCAGCTCTGCTATTAATGGAAACTACTTGAGTGTCTCAGAAACATCAATCCAACCATCAATCTGACCTCTCACAAGTAAGTATTTTGCCCTTCCAAAGGTCTAAATCCCAAGGCAAGCACCAAGATTTTAAACAGCTTATTTGATAGAATTATCCATTATTAGTCATGGCAGAGCACAGGCAAACTAATGTTCTTGCAGGGGAAGGAACAGATCCCTCTACACAGTCAGTCACAGGCATTTTTCAGTGATTATCATTCATGAATACCTTCAAGCCAATTCAACCCTGCTTGGTATTTCCTCAACATGGAGGACACGACAGTAAAGTCTCATTTCCCCTGAAAAAAAAAATAAAAATAAAAACTGCTGTCTTGTAAACATGGAAGTTTAAGTTTACCTACCAACACTGAAACGAAAGTTAGTGCTACTCAGTGGAATCACAAATGTCAGCAGTGGCACTTTAGTAGAGAAAATAGTCTCAGCCATTGCTGTTCATCCACACTTAATGAGAGGCACAGCCAAATAGAATTCTAGTGCTGGGCAGAGTGAAACTCTTTGGTACCATTACATTTTATCTCCAGTAATAAAATCATGCCCATTAGGCCTTCAAGAAGTTGAACATGACAGTGGGGAGATAAGCATGGTGAAGGATAGTTCATTTTTAATTGCTAAATCATTACCTGCTAGAGCTCTAATGGCTGAGATGAGGCTTCTCCTACTGATTTCAGTATTCATAGTTTCTTTTGGCTTTGGGGAGGGGCTTCAAGTTGCTCTGATTTTTGCATAGATGCCACAAAAGTGGAGGGTGATGGAGGCAGGAAAGTAGAAGGCATCATAGGTGATACTCTGAGAGTGAGGGGTTATTCAGGAAGTGGTTATTTTTGAAAGGAGTTTACAATTTCGTTATTTCTCTCTTTCTCTCACTCTGCCACCTTTATTTACCTGTGCTTTTGATTTCCTTTTTTATTTTTAAGATTTTTTGGTTGGACAAATGCCAGAAGTGAGAGGCCTCCCTTACTCATTCACTTTGTGATGGAAGACATCAGTTTTCCCTACATACTCCGTAGTGCTGAGGGGAGAAGGAGTTAGGGTGCCTGAACCACAGCAGTGGGTTAATAATGTCAATTGATGTGCAGAGATGAAGTAAACAACATGGAGATTTAATGTCAAGCCCACAAATACCTTGCTTTGGCTTTTCAGGAAAATATGGAATTTTAGTATCTTGGAAAAATCAGCTGACAGACATACCAATAGCTGTCACAGGCAGAAAACCTGAGATTTCTTAAGAAAGATCCTGGTAAAATACATGGCAAGTTTCCACAGCAATATCTGAGCAGACTGGGAAGGGAAGCATCAGCCAGTTCTAAAGCAAACATACAGATCAGAATTTGAGGAGGATGTCTGTGTTAGCAGGTTTTGCATTTGCAGAGAGAATCAGGTGCTCTATAATGTGTGCCATGTCTCAGCTTGCTCTGAGAATTCCTAGCCCAAGGCAGTTTGGCTGCAGATGGGTCATGTCTACGAGCTTTGTTGTGTTTGTGGGACAGTTTTTTGGGATTTTTTGGAAGCAATAGCCTTGGTAAAACAGTTTCAAGATAATTTAGCAATAACAGCAATGGGCCATATGAGAAAGAAAAGCTAGTTTTTTGTTGAAGTGATCTTCAGTAAAAAGATTAGGCTGCTTGCTACTTTGAAAGAAAATGTGCAGGTGAAAAGACAGGAAAGGAATAGAGCATTTGTCCTTTTTTTTTTTTTGTTCCAGCTTAATCAACACAACACTAATTGAAATAATCACTGTGAGCTGCTGCTGTTCTTTTAATTTTTCCCACAGGTAGCTTTTTCCCTCAGTGTGCCTCTATCAGATGGGAAATTAAGAGCCACTTGCTGACAGTGATGTAGGCAAGGGAATGAATGACCACTGAGCTGTTGCACAATCTGTTTGACTGGCATCCCAGGATGCTCCAAGGTGTTAAAGAAAAGGAGGTTCTACTGCCAGTCTGCATTACTTTCAATATTGTTAAAGAGAACAATTTTTTTTAATAGTGAAAGTACAAGTGGGCTAGGGACTTACAGCTGACATCTTCCAAATGAAAAAATTACTGTGTGGAGGAAATGAGATTTCTGAGTTGACGTGATTGCTTGGGCAAAAGGCAAAATTTTTGTATCTTATTCTTTCATTTCAACTTTGCCTAAACTGGGAACTCTGTGGATCAGTGCCTATGGGAAGTGCATGCCTTCTACTCAGCCTCTTTGTGTTGGCCCTCACTGTAGGACATTTTTTCTCATAGAGCACATGGCTCCCTTCTCAACATAAAATGTCACAGAGACCCTGGAAACTTAGGTTAGTTCAGCCCAGATCCTGTAAGAGATGGGCATCTGGAGGTTCATCCCCACAGGCACTGCATCAGTGCAGGCAAATGTTGCTCAGTATCAAAGCAATCTTCAGTGTTTCAAATCTAATGGCATGGAGGAACCAGATTTTCCTATTTCTCTAAAAAGAAAAAAGAAAAGGAAACAAAATTTTTGACTTAGCATGGTAAGAACACAAATGTGGAATTACCAGAAATTTCAGTTTCTGGCAAGCTTTAATAAGGACAGTAAACATGAGCCAAATCTGTTTTCTTTTAGAGGAGTTTGTAGCTGTACCTGACTTGTTGGGAGTGAAAGATGTAGCAGCTATACTTTGGTGGTGTAAGGTATCAATTAAACAGCAGGAGGTGCAGGGCATACAGCCTGTTTATACATTTCAAATTGTTTCTTTTGTGGAGACAGAAGTCAGTTCCCATCGTGCCTCTTGCCAGAAGGTTTAACTCCAGCTATCCATTCATTATGATACTTTTGTGGGATGATTGCCTATACAGTGGCATCAGCAGTACAAGTTTCAAACCCAGCTGGCTTCTCTCTCATACAAAGGAGACAATTCAATTCTACATGAGGATAAGCTCAAACTCTATCTCTTTGTCCCATGGTTTATCTTTCCAACAGGAAAAACAATTTGTGCCCTTTTTGTGACAGATGCACATGAAAATATTAGAAATAGGGAACAGTAGTAAGTGCTTTCTCCCAAATAGTGGAAATCCTGATTTTTCTCCCAGAGTACTTTTATGATCTTGAGGAAATCACAGTTTATTTGCCTGGTCTCCCCAGCTTTCACAAAGGGTAATAATACCTTGGCATTTCAAACGTGTGTAGCAATGATAAATACTTATTCAGAGATGCACAGGAAGAGGATGCAGCAGAAGTATATTCATAGATAAGTGATAGCCTTGTTTTAAAGCATCCATGAAAACAAAAGTGATTGCATGACTTTGCAGAACAAGAAAAACTGTTGCATTTTAAAGCTCTGCAAAATGGCATTGTGTGGCCTAAGCTTGAGAAATGAGTTCTCATTTTCTCTGCATGTCCTGAAAGTTCCAGCTCCTTAATGAAAGCAGCACAATTGTTTGACATGGAGTGTTGTATGAGACATATATCTTTTCAACTTGACTTTTGATGTTGGCCAGCATCACCCAGCATCCCCCTAAACACCCCAAAACAAGAATCTCAACTCTTCAGAGTCATTCTACGTAAAATAAACTGTCCATGGACGAGGTCTTGTCTTCATCTCTTATTCACACTGTTAGATGCTACAAGAAAATCTGCAATTATTAAATGTGCTATATGGCCCAAAAATTCCAAGCATGAGTCCAGTCTGCATAAAGAGATACCCAGCAGCATCTACACACACAGGTGAGGGGGGCAGTTTTCACTCTGTTCCAGGAGAAGCCCAGCTCTGGAATCCAGTGAAGCACTATGTGACAAACTGCTGGAGTCTGGACTCACCTCTGTGAGGTCCCTACCATCCATTTAGGAGGATGTACCAAATTAAAGTTTGAAAATCTATACAACACATGGATGAGGATAAGCCAGAATGATAGATTCTTAGAAGACTTGCTTCATTCTTACCCCACATAAGACCATGAAACAACGTGTTACAAGGAAAACTTGACACTATCATTTGTTTGCTCACATTTGGAAGTAGAACTTCAGTGATGGTAGGGAAGAACAATCTATTTAAATCTCCCATTATCACTGCTGGTAGCTATTGCTTAATGCTGCTGTGAAGCAAGGGGGCTCAGGCTCCAAAATGTGTGGTGTAGAGGTGTAGAAGGTGGAAGTGCAACAGAAGCAGATGATCAGATCTGAAATCACTGTCAGGACACAGGAAGATGTGAGGAAGGGGGGAGAAAGAAGATATTAGCTGGAGCAGACTTATGCAGCAGTCTGATTGTCAAGAAGAGGAATTGTTGTTCTCATGTTTCTTTTTCCTCTGTCAGAGCCATAGCCACAACTGAAACAAATGAGGTAAAATACTGATCATAAAAGATCTCCTGCCTGCTGCCATGACCGAGATAAGAATGAAAGAAACTGACACGGGACCTAATTCAGGTCAAGTCTGGGGCTTTGTAGAATATAAAGCAATATGATAAAAGAAAAACAAGACCTGGATAAGTGATAAACTGTGTCCTCCATCCTAACCCTGTCATTTTTTCAGCTAATAAACAAGAAGATTAATTGACAGAAATACAAAATTCACTGCTGTTCATGGGATTGTCACGGTTTCCAGCAGGTCTGACCACTATGTTGCTGATTTTATTCTTTCCTTCCCTAGAAAACAAAAGCAATTAACTCTGCTAAATATGATTCTATTGAGGCTGGGTACTCATTATACCAGGGAACTATACACTGAACTGTGTTAAAGAAGAAAGACAACAGGCAAAATATAGAAAATGAAAACTGGAAGGATAGCAGTTATTTGTGAAACTGTTTCAAATTTTGCAGATAGTATCAGCACTTCTTCCTTGCACTGAAAAAAGGAAATGGTTTGTGGATAATTGATTTTTAAAAAGTAAAACTATAACACTTCACTACTGTCAAAATGAGAAATAATACTTTGGATGCTAAAGCTTTCACAATTTGAGAATTTGAAAATAAAGAGTTATGAGTGTCTTTCTTTTAAATGAAAATCTGGCAATATGAAATATATTAAAATGTATTTTAAAAAAATATAAAGGATTTTTCAACTCCAAAATAAAATATATCACTTTTCTTGGGATTGAACACAATATCTGAAGATGGCTTTTATGAAAAATAAAAATTACAAAGAAGGTATCTCCATTTTCATTTAATCTACAGCAAATTCTTTTCATGATTTTTGAAGTCAACTACTGGATAAAAGATCTCATTCTGATCTAGTTGTGATCTAGACAGGGTGATGTGAAGAGTCATAGAACCTTTAATTCACTGATGGAAAAATAGAGGACTGAGAGAACAGATGACTTTCCAAGCTTGCATTTGACAAGTAGAAGGAAGGCAACCTAAACACCATTTTAAATAATACCCTAATTTTACCTCTACTGTGTGGGGAACAGTGAATGGACTTTCAGATTCCAATATACCTGTAGATTCCTTCTTTGTATAAAATAAGGCTTGCCTGTCTAGAAGTAATTTGCACAGCATTTCAAGGTATCCATCCCAGGTCTCCACATTTGCTGACAATATACCTGTGGATAAGACAGCCACAAATTTATCATTATCTGTTGCAATGACTGAAGATGAAATTTGTTTTTCAGCTCTGAAGTCCTTACTCTGCAATACATCCAAGATGATGCCTGAGGATTTCATGAGCAATTTTTCCACCACAATGCAAATGAATCTCCTTGAGAGCCTGATGTTTTTTAACAGGTGTGTTGCCTAGAAGTGATTTATTTGGCAGAAATGATCTAGTTCCTTTCCTCATTCCTCTGTGATATACTCAGAACCTGGCCTTACCCTTACTGTTGTACAAGAATCTCAAGGTTAACAGCAGCTGAGAGTGTTCTGTTCACACATCCAAGGCAGGGAGGTACAATACTGAGGTTATCGCACAGTCAAGAAAGGAAGTTTGAGCCCCAAATTCACACTGATTTCAAGAAGAAATGGAAATGCTTTAGAAGTCACTCACTTCAGACCTACATCTTGCTTAAACCAGGGTTTCTTTCTGAAGAGGATTTTTCAACTTGAGGCACAAGGAGAGTAGTTGGTTGTTAATGAGAACAGAAACTGGATGGCAGGAAGGCAGTTCTGCAGGGCACCAATCTCACTGGAACACTGAGGACATGGAACAACAATGGTTCAAGGCTTTATGGGATTTAAAGGCAATTTGTCTGTCTTCTGCTGGCCCAAGATACATGTGGAGAACAGAGAAGACACAGAGTGAGAGCTGAACTGAGCTGGCCTGGGAACGAAAACAAAATTGAACTGTGCTTAAACTGCTGAAACTTTTACATTAGTACACTTTTACATTAGTACACTTTTACATTAGTACACTTTTGAGGGCAATGCTGGACCCTGGTCAAATAATGGTGCTTTTGCTGTCTGCTCAGGGCTCTGAAAAACCTAATCGCATGTTCTTAGTCTGAAAAGCATAGGTTGCTCTGGGACCAGTTACTCAACATATATTCAGACTCTCAGAAGTGGAAATATTGTCCTTACTTTGTCACATTTGTAATGTGAGCATCAACACAGTGAAGTGCTCTGATATAAGATGACTATTTAATTATCAACAGATACAGACCCAGCTGCTGTTGCAGTTAGTGGAAATGTTCCCTTACTACACAATAGGAACTTCAGAGAATCTATATTTTAGCTTTTATTTTGGCATTCATTCAGTATTTTGTAATGACCAGCATAAAATCTTTCAAATCACTAAAGGACCACTCACTGCAGGGGAGGAACATCTGTACATTTCCAGAGAACCATGACCTTCCTGTGCTAAGATCAAGAGCTTATTTGACTGAGATTTCAAGCCCCTTTTAGATAAACGGAGAGGTAATTACTCCCTGGCTCCTCTCTTTTCTGTATAGAGGGAACTTCGGCTTTCTGAAGCACCAATTAAAAAGCCCCACAACTCTCTCTTTGAATTGCTTCATTACTCCTGTTAATTGTCTCGTTTGAGTCTCTGCCAGAGTGAAAGTACCTTGTTACAGAGCTATGAACCTACAATCAACTTTGAAAACTTCCACTTTACAAGTGCAATCTTGTGGGCTTTTTTTAACCCTAAATGAAAGGGAAAAAAATTAGAAAAATATATTAGGTGTTTCCTAAATCAAAGTCTTTAATAACATGTTAATCTAAGTTTTTATAGATTCTAAAATGCAGTTATAGACAGCTGAAATTTTCCTATGGCTTACTGTCAAATATACAAGAGACTGTTTGGAAAGTCTGTAAGCACTGTAATCATGGATAAAATATATTCTGCAAGGGGACTTGAAATTTGCAGTAATTATGTACCATTTAGTTAATCTGTCTACATTATTTATGAAGAGTATTTTGTAGTTAAATACTTGAAGAGTTGACAGGGTAATGTTCAACAGCTACTTGGAACAGAAGTGATGGAGAGGCAGTAAAAAAATAATTTCAATTTTAAATGTCTCTCTTTGTGTTCATTTCCATGTTTGTTTTTAACTCAAAGGCATAGTGTGAGATCTCTTTTTTTAAAGGAAGATAAAAATAAAAGTGTGCTCTGTGTGTGCAGAACTTCTGTGTACATCTGCAAGCCAGTGCCTGCTCTACAATGAGACACAAACAACTTGGGTTTTTCCAGAGACCTCTGCTACCTGTCCTTTCCCACACTCAGCTCCGTGGATGCAGTTTCCCACACTGATTTCTCATTTACAAGAGGAGCTGAACTGGATCGAGGTCAGTGTCACAATATGGTTTTTATATCACATAACTGATAAAAATATACAAGTGTACTGAACCTTCATCCTCACAATCATAGAAAATGCAGAACAGGAAAGACAGCAGGGTGCAAAGATGCCTGGGCTGTTCTCCTTGCAGAGAGACCAGGACAAGCCACCTTTCTGCAGTAACTCCTGTAACCTGGGAAAAGTGGGAAGGAGAGATGGCTCCCAGATGGAAAAGACAATAGGTGTAGGTAATGTGTCAAATGTACACATGTTCAAAAGTGGGCCTGACTGATAGAAAGTCAGGTGAACAGTCCCCTGACTTCACAGCAATTGCTGTTGTAGATGTCTGAATCCCCTGGGAATAAAGGAGGGTGTCTGTGTGCAGGGAGGGAGGAGGATTGAGTGTGTGTGTACAAATCTTCCCAAAGCACCGACACTACCACCAGCTGGGACAGGTTCATAAATTATTTCCCCTTGTTTTTCTCTGCCTCCTAAACCCTGAGATTAACTGTCATTAGAACAAATTCCCATCTCCCTCTGGGATTTCCTCCATGAATAAAATCTCCTTTATTTGCCCACGTGAGCTGTCTGTACAGCATGTATCAGATTCATGTGTTGTTTATAACCTTGTGAGACGTAACATGCAAAAGCTGCTCCTTCAAAATCAAATTAATGCCATTCATTATAAGGTGAGTGGTGACTCACCACCAGATGACAAGCCTGTTGAACACAGGATTTATTCCTCATGCAAGTTAGTGGCATGAATTTATTTATTTATTAATTTTTTTTAAGCTGAAGCTGTGTGCACTCACTCTCCTAGAAGGGAAGAGTCAGTCAGTCAGTTTTATCAGGTCTTACTGAACATGCAAAAGGATTATTTTTGTGATTCACTGACATCCGTGGTTATAATAGATGCCTGTAAGGCACTGCCACTAAAATAAGCTTTATTTGAATCAGGCCTCTGTGCTGCTTGGGGTTTTTTTATTGGTTTTGAAGCAAAGGGCATACAGTATGTGCTGCAGCACGTGCTACGGTATGTGCCATGGCAGTGACTCCATCCAGCATGGTTACGTGCCACACGTGGCCAGCACAAGGAGCGAAGAACCAGCTGCAAGAGAAAACTTCCCCTTCTGATTGCAGCCTTCACTGTGCTGGGTTTGATGAGGTTCTGGTAGCCTGAAAGAGAAAGCAGCTTTGGTAGCAAAGTTCCATAGAGTCACAGGTATTTTGTATTCATGATTTATTTCCTCAAGTCAGAGGACTTCAGGAATCCCAGAAGGATTTTTCAGGAAAAAAATCAGGCAGATGCACAAGACAACCACTTGTCAGAGGAGGAATGTTACTTTTTCTCTTCTGATTCCTTGTCCAGAAATGTCGGACATGTCTTGTAAGTTACTGTCTACATTCATTTTTTCAGTAAAATGCTTTGAGGCTTACTGGCAAAAAGAAATACATAGTACTTCTTTATGAAAATAAAGAAAAGCTGGAGATACAACCTGCTGATGTGAAGTACACAGCGCCCTGCCAGGTTCTACAGGATTTGACACAAGAGCTGCCTTCTCTGTCTCATCAGGTAATGAACTCTGGGAATCTGTCAGAGCAGCACTGCTCTTATTACTGCTGTGCTAGGAAGGACACAGCAGAATGAACTCACCCAGAGCCTGCCTGGTGGGGAATGTGGCGGTTCTGCTGCTATCATTCCAAACACATCAGAAGAAGGAGGCAGCTTAGTGCTGCCTGACTGCACACGTGCTGCTACCTACCTGCCTGAACCCTTCTCTTGACGTTTTTGCTCTGCACAGAAAAGTGAAGAGTGAGGAGCCTTGCTTTGTGTACACTGCTTCCCATCTTTGGATTGATCATCCTGAGATGCAACCCCAACTTTCCAGGTGTGATCCTTACCAGAACCTGGAGGCTGAGGCTTGTGAAAGGGGCAAGGAGCAGCTTCAGTGAGGAGAGGGTGAGGAGATGGAGAAAGATTAGGTCCAGCAACAGTGCAGCTGCTGCAACATACTGCAAATAACCAATTCCTCTTAAGTCTGTTGTTTAAATTGGAAGGATCTGAGCTAGTGTTAACCTCTCTAGCTGAGGGTGGTGTTGCAGCATAACTGCAAAAGAACAGAGCCCAGCAGTCAGGTGCTCCATGGTTTTGCTGTCAGTTTTGTTCTTAAACCATCCTTGATGTGTCTTCCCTCTGCAATGCAGACATGAGAAGAAGGTTACTTTATACTGTAGTTAATGCAGAAAACACACCTGAGACATTACTGACTGGTTCCCTTCAGCTTTTTGTCACTTCCATCTCTGCCATCCTTGGCTCAGCTGCATAACAGTAAGTACAGAGCCCATGCTGACTGTGGAGAGCTGAATCAGCCCTAAAGAAATTGATGACACCTTAGGTACCTTTTCTTTTAGGATGTTATTTTCCCTTGCACAGTTATAGAAGGACATTGACCATCACAGTGATGAGGGAAAAAAATAGGCTATAAAATTCATGGTGCTAAACTCCCATTTGGTCTGAATTCTCAAGTGTTAGAGTTTTTAGTTTTCCCTCTCCCTTCTGGCATTCAAGGTAAGCAGGGTATTAATGGTGCTTGGCTCCTGACCAGGGAGCCATCCTCTCAGGAACAATGGGCATTTACCACAGGAATCAACAAAGACTGAAACGCGATTCCTTTCTGACTCACCCCGTCATTTTGCAGAAGAGGGTGGGTATTTTTGAAAAAGAAACGCCTTGAAGGATTGGTGACAGGAGAAAGCAGTTCAGTGAAAAGGAGCTGACAGGTTTCCATCTGCTGAGCGGGTCTCTCCTCACTCTCCGGGCTGCAGAGTGATGAGCAGGTCCAGATGCACACACTGCACACAGCCAGTGCCACTCACTGAGGGGCTGCAGGGCCTCTTGCTCTGGCACTGCTCACCCACTGCTGCTGCAAATGCAGACAGGAGGGCAGGCTGGGCCTGACTTGGTGTGAGGCTAAAGAAAGAGGTGATTGCTAAATGTACAGACCACAAGAACACGTTTTGATGCTGGTCTCTGACCTGAGCATGCTACCCAGTGTATGAAGTCTGTTCTGAAAACCATGATTCTTTCAGCAATTTCTGATATCCTGTTCAAAATGAAAAGCTGAAATAGGATAATTGTCAAAAATTATTTTTTTTCTAAACATTTTTTTAAATTCTGAACTTCTAAATTTTGAAATTAGATGTTAATATATCCTTTTTAAAATAATTAAATCATACTTAAATACTTTAATAAAACAAAATGATGACATACTGATTAGTGTGAGGATTACACAAAATGTTTTTACCTTTTAAAATGAGACTTCTTCAAATTAATTAAAGTAGGAATGTTGAAGTAATGTCACATTTCTTCATATTTTATCATCGGAGATGTTTCATGTTCAGAAATGTAAACTGGATCTAAGTTTTACATCAAGTGAGCTGTTCTCTTTCAAAATAGTGAAGAAAAAGGAAAACAGTTCATTTCATAGGGTGTTAGGCCATTTTTAAAACAGAAACAGAACATAATTCTGAGGTTTTTCAAAGGAATAGGGAATAAACCCATTAGCTCTCTGAAATCTTGAGTGTGGCTTTGACTTTCCTGTGGAGATCAAAGACATCAGACATTCAAGGAGGGACATGGCCATTCTACAAGCAAATTGGAGACTCTCAATTATACAGGGACCCTAAATGACTTTCAGGGAGAGGTTAGAAGCCTTTGGGCAGGTGAAGAAGTTGAATTCAGTCCATTACATGCACATACCATGACATTTCTGATGGATAAAAATAACAGCTGATCCACAGAAATTACCTGGGTTCTGCACTGGACACATAAGGGTGCTGTGTTAGGATGGAAAACAAATGCAGACCTAGGCAGGGTGCTGAAGTCATTGCAGGCAATTGCAGTTGCTGCTTTCTTTTGTTCCTTTTAAAGCCCTCTGTTTATTCCAGATATGAAAATCTAATGAACAGTGAAAAATAGCAAGCTTTGTCTCTTTTTTTTTCAACCTCAAAGGAATGCTACTTAAGAATGAGATTTATGAACACTGCTTCAAAGTCCTTTCACCAAAAGGCTTTAACAAGGAACATGACAGGTGCTAGGATAACTGTTAACCCAGACAAATAGATAAATAAATAAAATATTTGAAAATTCAACTTTGTTCTGCAGTGGACGATAGCAGTTTGACATTTCAGACTGGAATCCTAGATTGCCTGTTCAACCCAAGAACTAAAGAATGACAAGTATTTTTTCCTTTCTTGCTTTTGTAAAAGTGCTCAAAGGAAGCAAGAGGCACAGTCCCAGAGAGCTGTGAGTATAACAACCCATTTAAAAGGGCAGAGAAGAAAGGAAACAAGGAATATGCTTTCTCAGGAGTCTGGTGCTCTGCTTCTAAACTGACTTGAGAGATTTCACCTTTTCGTTTTATTTCTGCATTAGAATTAAGTGTAAAGTTTTAATGAAATGGAATTTTGCTGAAATTCCCCTTTCCACAATAAGAAGGTTGGAGTTTTGGTGAGCTTCAAAGTCCTTGGAATCATCCAAGATTTCTTAGGAATATTTCTGTCTAGGGTGCCACTGACCAACGCATTGTTAAATCCTGATTTGATCCCAACACAGTAACATTAGCACAAAAATAAGTTTGTGTTCTGAAGAGCCCTACAAAGGATCTTGTTGGTGTTTGGTGAGTGAGTCTGTGTTCACTCTCACCTGCCTTGGTTATGGGTCTGTCACCTCAGCCACCTGCCTACCACCAGGAAGGATTGAATTCTTTATCAGAAAACTACTTGAGGCTCTGTTCACATAAGACACCTCTGTGAGTAGTTTTAAGCTGTGAGGAGCTGTCTTGTCTCCTTCTTAACATGGATCACTTTGAAATGCTTGACCCATTCAGGGTCAGAAAGCTCAGCATTTTGGAAGATCAAGTCAATAAGCAGCTGATTGAACTGCAGAAATTATCAGCTGGAATTCTCTGGCTTGTGTTCTGCAGGTCACACTGGATGATAATAATAGCTCATTCCAATCCTAAAATCTAGAAACTGATGAGCTTAAGGAGACTACAAATAAGCAGAAGCCTGTTCTGGACCAAGGCTCAAAGTAGCAAAAAAATAGGAAAAAAAAAATCAAAGAATTGAATTTGCTGCTTCTTGCCCATCAATATTCAATTCTTTCATTTATTTTGCATCTTGTGGTCTTTGTATTTTTGCATCAAAATTAAGATGGACTCATATGAACTCCTGTACACATTTGATTATCATTAAAGATATTTATCCTGAAGGGAAGAACGGTGCTGACTGGTTACTTTGTCCTCTGCTGAGCTGTTCCACTATTTGACTTTGCGAGCAGTTCTGCTTATAAACTGAGAAAGCAAATGTTATGGATGTTTCTGTCCTTCTGAAAGTCTTTCCTTAATTTTTTGGTTGTTTTTGCTGTTGATTTTAACATAAAATCTGAATTTTGGAACCAAACCAAGTGCATATGACATTTTATTGTAAAACCAAATAGTCACTCAAAGGACAAAGAGATTTGAAACACTGATGGATAAAGTGGGAAAAGGTTAATAGATTTCCTTCACTGCTTTCTTTGAGAAAAATAAGGTGTCTCCAGTGTGTCTGTCTGCCTGCCATCTCGCCCCTCACCATCATCACTGAATATGTTGGTTGGTGTGAACCACATCTGACTGAGAACTCACAGGGGAAATCTCAAGGTAAGTGGCCATATAAATGTGAGACAGGGGTTCTTCCACAATAACCCTCTGTGCTAAATGTGGGAATACTGGCCTTCATGCTCTAGCAGATTGAGAGGTAACAGAAAAGAAAATCCTTACAGATGTACAAAATGGTGAGCACAGCTTTAGCTGTGTTCTCAAGGCACCAAAAAATCTGTGTCTGGGAACTGACACAAGCAAGTCCTGGCTGTCTTCCCCTGATTGTTTTCAGCACAGCTTGTCCTAACTTTCAAATAAATGAATTCTCTATATATGCAATGTTTTTCCTCTTTTGATTTTTTTTTTTTTTTTTTTTTTACTTTATAGTAATTTTGGCAGTGAAAATGTTGAATCTGTCTTCTCTAAAAGCTGGTGGCCACACTAACAGCTGGAGTGGTTATCTCAGCCTCAGTCATCAGTTCTTTATAACTGGCTGATAAAACTTGAAGTTCATTTGAATAATAATAGCCTACATTTTTCCTAACATCTATCTAAGTAGGTACATGACCTTCATTGTCCAAGGACCCCAAAGTACACGAAACGTACTAATTAACTAAATCCCACAATTGCTAAGTACAATAAGCATGAGACTGACATTAGATTACTATTTCTAATTATATCTGGGATGCCTAAGGTATATTAAGGAAAGCTCAAAATCTATTATAAGTATAAAGATTAATCTCACTTTCCCAAAGGCAAAGCTGTGGAAAAAAACCTCTGGATTCCTGCCTCCTGCTTCCTGGCTCAAGCCATGCACATGATTCCTTTGTTTAACTGTTTGCCCATTAAATCCCTGATTCAGCAATGTCCTTTAGCACAAATTTAATGTGAAGCCTACAAAAAATTCAATTAACTCTGTGTTGCATCTAATACTTTGAGACAGGCAAATACTCTGTAGAAGACCTGGTTGGATAAGGCAGTTAAGGATCTTTCAGTATTTCAGGTCTTCAGTTAACAAATTCTCTGATGAAGGCATTTTCCTAAATCATTCCTCAAACTGGTCTACTAATCACCCTGCAGTCCTTCTAATAGTTTAAATTCTTTAAAATATATTGCTAATATATTGTATTTCAGTGCAATACTTATGTGTTGACTTGATTGTTAGCACAAGTACAACTCCACCTCCACTAAATAGATCACGGTGTAGAACAATGTGTCCACCAAATGCATACATTAGCACTGTTCTATAGCAAAAACAGAAACAGCAAGTTTATTCTCTCATTAAATATTTAATGAAGGGAATTTAATGTGCAAGGCATCTTCTGAGATTGTGTTTTTATTCTTTTGCCATAGTTTTAGAAGTGCTTTGCTCAGAAGCATTCAGCTTTGAAGGACCCAAACACTGCTCTGTCAGGCCTTGCCCATCTGATGAAACATCAATTGGAAACTGCCAGTGCCTAGGGGGAAAAAGGCAGGTGCAATTCTGCAGCCTGCATCACATGATAATAATTTCATTCATTTGCAGAAGGAGTTTGCTCCTTAGAGGCCCAACATGATTTGTGAAATCACAGCTCTTATGGTTCATTCACAAATGCTGCTTTTCCCCATCCAAAGTACAAGGAACTGAACAGAGATTACCTCAGGCAATGCTTGACAAACCCATACTGGATACCAGATTAGACAAAGCCATTGGATCTCTGATCATTGAACCTGGTCTCCAACAGTGAGCAATGCCAGACCATGAGAAAGGCTTTTGTGACAAGCAGAACAAAAACTGGGTCTCCATGAATTTGTACCACTTGATTTACTGACAACTTGTAGAAAAAAGAGAGACCTGAGGGATGCTTTTTACCAAGTTTTGCTGTTACTTATGAACAGGCAATGGGATCCTTTTCTGACAAACTTGAATAGAATTGATCAGGGGTTTAGAAAGTTATTGGTGAGAAATGGAAAACCAAGCCAGCAGGATGTGACCTCTCTATCCATATGCAATTACACATGTGTGTACTGAATACACACTGAACAATACACACAACTCTACATTTGATTCCCTAATTTCCTACTAGAACTGTATGTTGAGAGAATGGCTGAATGCATGTGAAAGATAACACAGCTGGATTTTCCACTCTTGGCTGTATAGAAGAACATTCATTCTGTGTGTAGTGATAAATTTACTAGGTACACTTGAGGATCTGCCTGCCAGTAAAATTATTTCCCTGACTTTTCTCCCATGGTGGTCCCTCCTCTGTGGGACTTCAGTTCTGTGGCACAGAGGTAAGAGGGGAGGATGGCTGGGGTCTGAAACTGCAGTTACCCATGAAGGTGTCTCTAGAACCCTGTCAGTGCAGAGAACAGACTGTATGCAGCCAGTCTGACCTACGCTGGAATTTCCTTCAGTCAGGAATTTCCTTCAGAAAGGAAGTTTGCCCCTGAAGCTCCATTGTGGATCACTGAAGGTAACAGCCCGGAGCAGGGACCTCACTCGTCATCAGGCTGAAATAAGGATCACTGTGTGTGACAGAGAGCTGGCAACACAGAGGAAGGGCCCCTGTGAAGGAGGATTTGACTCCCACACTCTTCCAGAAGTTTTCTGCTCATGTTCAACCACATGGGCAATTAAAACAGTGCCAGGGGCCTTTATCACTCCGTGAAAGGGAAACAAAGCTGCAAAATGGTCTTTACACTTAGCAACAGTCGTCCCTTCCAGTCTAAAAAACAAGGGCTGTTTACCATTCCTTTCCTTGCTGAAGTACCTTTCCCCTCCCACAGCTTCTAGGAGGCAATCTGTGCCCCAGGAGATGGGAAGCCTGGCCCCCCAGCTCAGCTGGCAACAACTGGGCAGTGGGAGCTCATGGGGAAGTGTCTGCTGCTCTGTGTGCTCCTGAGGTTCCACTTAACTGCATACGGAGGTAAATCAATCCATTAGCTTATCCTGACCATGCTCCTAATTAGCTGCATATGTATAATCAGCAAGCTCACAGGCCTCTCATCAGGGAATAGCGGGCTGACAGACACAGATTTGTTACTCTGCATCTGCTGCCGGATTTGGTAATCTGAAGTTTTTGAAAATGAATTAAAGCAACAAAACCCAACCAAATTTGCCAGCTGGCAATGTTCCTTGTGAGCAGATGGCTGGGAACACCTTTTGTGAAGAAAGCCCCTCTTGATTAGAGGACTTACACTGTCACTAGGTTCACAGTTAGGAGGAAGTCATACCTGAAGTGAGGCCTATCTCTCCTTTTCTGGAGTTTATATATGCATCATGAAAGACAAAGAAGAGAAGAACTCAGTGCTTTAATTCCTGCTACTATGCAGAGCATTGGGTGGGGCTTAATTTTTGGATCCAAATCTTTTCTATAGCCTGACTGAATTTGCATACCGAAAAGATGCTCCCCATAACCATTAACCCTGAGAATGGTGGGTGTAGAGGGCTGCAAGTCAAAGTAATTCCCTCATTTGTGTTAGAAATTATTGATTTTGTAGCTTACAGTGATGTTTTTTTTCTTTGCAACATGATTTTAATCTGAAACCATAATGTATTATTGAACTACTAAAAGAAGCCTGAATTGTTAATAAAGGAACTTGTATAGATACACTCATGGGCTTGCCAGTGCATCAAAATTAGTGTTCTTATTTTATGTGGTTTTATTACATACTTTTATTTGATATGGATAAAATCATAGCTTTGCTTAGACTCCCTAAAAATTTTAATCTTGTGCCTTATAAAGTTTAGCCTTGCTGAATTACAGTATTAACATATTTTTCAGCTCATGTGGGTTTTGTTGGCCTTTTTTTTTTTTTTTTCTTCCCTGAGTGCGTGTTGAAAGAAAGAAGTTATCTTTATGGGCTCACTTATATTTGATTTTCCATAATTATGGGCTATTTTGTGATATTTTCCATGGTGATAGGCTCTTCAATGATATGTGACCTTTTTTTCTGCTCTCTTTATCTCAGTTGAATATTTTACATATTTCAGTTATGATTAGAAGAAAAAATATTCATAGAAGACTCATCAAAATAAATATTAATCTTTCCTATAAATCTTAACACAGTCGTTATTAACTAAGTATGAAAGCTGGAGCCATAACTAAGAAAACAGTCTAGCAAAAAACCCCAACACTATAAGCAAAAATATTTTTCAATAGTGACAAGATTCCACAGTTTAGAGCGAAGGGAATTTTGACTAATTTTAACAATATGGCTTAATCAGTTTAGCAGAACAAAACCTATGTAGAAAAAAATCTTGTTTTTCTCATTATACCAGGCAGTGAACAGGCATAGTTTTGAAAGGATTACATGAAACAATGTAACTTCTTAAAAATTTAGGTGTTTTTCCTTTATTTTTGGAAGGCAAATGTATTATTACATTTTGCTTCTTTTCACTGAAGAATCTCATATTAGAAATTAATATTTTTCCCCAAGGAAATTTACTTTCAGTTGAAAAACATTTCCTTTAAAAAACGTTTATTATTTCATGGCAGAAAATAATTAGTTAATCTCTAAATTTTCCCTTTGGAAAAATGTTATTCTGTAAGACCTATCTCGGCAAAGTCTGGGACAAAATCTCTTATGCTACCCCAGAGAGAAAAGGTTCATAATTGAGGTAAAGATTCAATTGTTCTCTAGAGAGAAGCCTGATACTTAAAAAGTGGTCAGTAATACTCTTAGTGGGATTTTTTGAATGGTCGTTTTCAGAGAACAAATCTAATTTATCCTAAACTTGGAGGCAAATTTATCATCTCGTTGAGTCACTTCAACTGAGTTTTTTACATCATCCTGTGTTAAAACAGCATCCAAGAAGCAATTTCAGCTAGAAATGATCAAAACAGAAAGAATGGCTTCTAGAAGACAAATTCTGGTTACTAAACTTCCTCTTGACTTTAGACAGACCTTTATGAAAGATAAAAAGTTTTCATTTTCCAATTAATTTTATAGCAAGTTAATAATCTTGGGTCATACTGATGACAAAGAAATGTCAATGATAATGACATTTCCAAGGCTGTCTAAACTAAACTTTATAGAAGCTCCATTCCTGATCAAAATTTCATATTAAATCTCTACATTTACAGGTGTTCATTCCATATGTTGGATAGAAAAGAGCATTGGTTCTGCTTAGAACCTGCTGGACATACCAGAGTGAAAATGCATATTCCATTAACAAGGATTGACAGCAGTGTGGCACAATGAGAAGCAGATCCTTCAGAGAGCACTCAGCCGTGCCTTTCATTGTGCAGATGAAATAAAGGCTGTTGAGAGCTCGTCTCCTGCCCAGGGCTGGAACACGGGGAGAGCAAACCCTGCCAAGACACTCAAGTTAATGTGCACAGCTGGCAACAGGGCGATGCAGGACCTGTCCTTATTCAAAGGGGAGCTTCATCCTGGCCACCCACCTGCTTGTCTCAGCGAGCTGGTTGTTGGGGCAGCCACCTGAAATCCACTATGGAGATGAAAGGGAGACTGCTCTGGCAGTGAGAAATGGTGGATGAAATCTCTTTCGTTCACACTTGTCTGAAATTCCGTATGACTTGAGGGAACTTTTGTCCAATTGATGTATTTCAAGAAAAGAAATCAGTTTCAGCCTGTGCAATTCTTTTCCTCTTCAAACATCTAAACATTTTATAGAAAGGAGAGTGGAGAATCCAGTTTTTATTATTACCAAGGGAAGAGTGGTGATTTAGGAACAGAATGGTGTTCTGCTGAGAGTCAGAAAGCAATGGAGATCACAGACCAACCCACAAAGTCCTGCCTCCTAGTTCACTGCTTCAGCAGAGTTGTATAAAATCCTGTATTCCTACCTGCATTATGTGAATGGTTAAGAGACTTTCAAAAGGTTTAAAGAATTAAAACATATTCTTTGCAGAAAACTTATGTGTTGATTTCTTCTCTAGAGAGATTTTGGTTATATGTGGCTGAGAAAAATTAAGTCTTGGAATAAAGCACTTTCATGAGTTGCTTTTGGTTCTATTCCAATATTTTGTTTGACAAAATAATCTTAGTTTTCACGTACCTTTATCTGACAGGATGCTTTCTTTGGTATCCACTTATAATCTGTACTAAAATACAGAAGGGTTTAACCAGCTTTTCATTTTTCCACAGATAAGGCGCACAATGAGGTGAGAGGAAGTATTTGATGTTTCTCAGTCCATTTCTCAGTCATTAATGAAATCCCCAGTGCCCTGACATCTCCAATTAGTACACTCATCTGTTACCTCTGCTTTGCTCAGGAAGGCTGATGTATTATAAAAAGAAAACCAAGGGAAACTAGTTGCTGATTAAATAATATTGTGCTTACACAGACGGGAGAGTGCGGGAGGGAGCAAAAGGGAAACAAACGATCAGGGGTGTTAGAATTACTGATTTAGTTAATCATCAGTGTACAGCTTCAGGCAGCTTTCCAAGCCCTGGATGTGGAGAAATACTCTGACCAGTCATTCTGCAGGTCCTCAGACAGCTGTAAGCCACAGATAGGTACATGGTGGGAGGAGTCAGCAAAGATGAAGCCACTCGTAAAATTTTTTAGAAGATGCTTTCCTTTACAAGGGAACTCGTGTTTGTCTCCAAGTGAAAATTTATCAGTCCAAACTCACCTTGAATTCAGAGGATCTGTAATGTGAGTTGATGTTTATGGTAATTTCTCAGCTCCCAGATTTATTTTCCTTTGGTGTCACCTTAGAGGTGGTGGCTTCAGACTGTGACAGAGGATTAAAAAAAAAAAAAAAAAAAAGAAACAAGAATTAGAAAACCTATTAACTAAGATTTATATAGTGTTAACAAGCATGAATACATTTGACAGATTCAATATAAAGGCATCCTTTTTTGGCTTACGTTCATGAATCAAACCCTTAGCTTCTGGCTCTGAAATTCTGCCTAGTAGTAAATTTCACAGTTCGATTTGGAATAGATTCTTCGTGTTTTTTTGAAAGGGTCTTTAAACCACAGTCATATCTAAACTGAGAAAGCAAAGCTTTCCTTGCAATGAATAATTGCCTAAGCGATACTAAAACAAATACATGCTTACTTGCAATTCCCAAACTAATACAGTATTGTTGGGAGAGCTGCCAATAATGCAAATAATGTAAATTAGAGTGAGTAGAACCTGTATGTTATGAACCTGGTTTGGAACAAAGCTAGTGAGCTCATTTCACTCAGTTCTGGTGATAAATACTTCAGATCATTATTAAGCTTCTTTGGCAACCAACATCAAATCAATAGTGTAATCAAGGGTAAATGCCGAAGAATACAGCTCAGCCATGTTTAATTTAACAATATAAAATAGGAGACAGAACTTCCCACTGCTTGTTTGGGAACAACAGGTTGGAAGGTTTACTCACTTTTTCGTGAACCACTTTACTGCTGTTACAGTGAAATTTATCTTTGTAGTACTTCTGCAGAGCTACCTACATCTGAAGTGCAGAATAGGGGCTACCTATCAAGGTTCCTTCTTCTGTGGATGGAATTGGGTTTCTCTCATTTAGACATTTATTTTAGGATAGAACTGTTCAGCCTGCAGAGACTCTTACATTGCTTTACAATAAATGCCTACTTTTAATGATGTAAGGTGTGTCCTGTAATAAAACCATGCTGTCAAACTATTTCTTCTGTGTTACCTGCCTTTATTATCTGTTGGTTTTGAAATGAAGCTTGTGTTCTGGTTATGTAATTGGATCTTACAGTTGCCTCTGTTCATGATAGTATTTTGCCTTGTAAGCTTTGAATTGGTTGAGCTAATAAACTGGATGAAAAGGACAGAAATATGTCAACTTACTGAATAATTCAGCTTGGAAGAACCCTTTAGAAGTCTCCTGCTCAAAACAAGGCTCAAAGTTAGAAAATCTCACTTGGGGTGTTTTTTAGCTAAGTTCCAAAAATCCACATGGAAGCATAATCCAGAGCCCTTGGCACTCTGGTAGAGGGCTGCTGCCTTGGTGGGTTTTCTCAAAAAGTGAAATTCTTGTTTCTGCAGCTTGTGGCTCTCGTTCCTTTTCTGCAGCCTGAAGTCTGGCTGTTTCTTTTGCTGAAAACATTGACTGCCCAACTCCTGTTGAAAACAACAGGCAGCTCTGTTCTTCACCTCCCCTTGTGCAGGTTGACAGATTAATCTCTCCTCCGTTTGCATCAGCATGTCCATGTCTCATTTACATGGGTAGCCCACAACCAGATGCTACTCCAGAGGCCAATTTAACCAAATGCCAAGTAGCAGAAAAAATTAATTCCTGGGATTTGCTCTTTATGTCCACTTTTAACCCAGACCAGTACTCAGCCTTTGCTGCAGTAAGGATGCCTTGCTGAGAAAGTATTCCTTTTGCTGCTCACAGCCATTGCTGCACCCGTTGTTGCAGAACTATTCCTTGTCCAGCCCAATATCCTGCTTACACAGTTGCATGGAGGTTTTATCTCTTGGTGCAGGATATTGTGCTTGAAATTTTTTAACTTCCTGAAATTCCCTACTTTTCTGTGCCCTCTCTGAACAGCAGCCCTGCCATCCAGGCTTTCAGCAGCTCCCTCTCCCCTGCCCTATGAAATATCACCTGGGACTTGGCTGAGGGTGTGTTCTCTCCTGTCAAGAATGTTGTTAATGAAGATGTGAAATCTCATTGTCCCATGACACCCGAGGAAAAACACCACATCATTTAGACTTCAAATTGTTGTACCATTTCAACAGTTCAGACAGTTTTTCACTCACATTGTGACCCACCGTGCAGTCCCTCTCTTCCCAGTTCAGCTCCAAGGAACCAAGCTCAGATGAACTGTGGTCACCAGTCACCCCTCGTCTACAGAGTCAGTTACCTTGGGATAGACAATTTTCCATCACCTGGGTGTGGAAGAGAGAGGGGGGTAAGGAATATTTTCCATCAGGAAGACTTGCACACAGAGAACAACTGGTTTCTGTTTTCCAGTTCATCAAAAGAAGCCGACAGCCTTCTGCTGAGTATGTGACAAACTCCACATGTGAAGGGTTTAATAAGGCCATTATTTATATGATGGACAGCCCAGAGCAATTCACAGTAAGTGACAAAAGGTAGTGTAGGACTGTGAAATCTAAACTTCTTTGTGGATCTGACCCAAAGAGACATCTAAAAGCCATACCTTGGGTCTCTAGCCTATCATTAGAAACATCTCTGCTGCTGGAGGGGAGAGGAGCAAAATAAAAGTCCCTTTACCTTAGTGGTCAGTAAAGATCCTGGGCTACTCCCAGGGCCCTAGGCACGTTTGAATACAAGTCATTTGCCAGTTTAAAATATCCCCTGCAGCTTCAGCTAAAGATCTGTCTACTTTTAGACTCTGCAACACTGTGCTCTGCTGGAGATTGTTGTATTCTTGTGGGGTTCAAAGTATTAGCCTTCCAGGGGGCAAAAAAAAGTCAAAAGGAAAACATTATTAGTACATTACAAATGTTTATTTCTGCTCACAAAGTTTTAACTATCCTTCAGAGGGCAAACAAACAGAAAAGCCCTGATTCTAATTGCAGCTAAAATGCTATGAGGTGGATGCTTTATTGTCATTCCTTTCATGTGAATTAGTCAAGTTTTTGCAGCTATTGAAGTTATATCTGACCCAAGGAATCTATTAATAAAGCTGTTGAATAACTCTATCAAGAGCATACCACAGCCTAGTAAATGATCAGGGAATAATATGGCATAAACCAACTCATAAGGCTAAAATATTCTTTAAAGCTCTAAAACTGAGATTTCCCAATGCAGTGACCTGATTGCCTCCATCAATCACTGGGAGACGAGTTGTATCTTGTGTGCTGGGCAGATGGCTCATTTCCCCCACTGCTTCTGGAGGGGACAGGGAGTTGCTCATGCCTTGCCAGGAAGATGTTTCCTCAGGAGGTTGTGGTTTATGTGCTCTGATCAAGAAAAAATGCACAGCCCATGCAAAGTCATCTGCCATCTGGAAAAAGAGTGAGCCAGGTAACCTCAGTCAGACTGGAAGGCTCCAAGGCAAGGGTGTACATGAGTTTCTGAGAAAGGGGGTTGTCTGTTTCCTCTAATTCTTTTTGTTTGTTTGTTTGTTTGTTTTTAGGAGAGAGAGAGTTTGTGGCTAATGTAACAGCACTGCAAACCTTTTTTGTAACATTTCTGCCATCTCCACCAGTCTCTAGTCTCAACTCATTGCTTTAATTTGCCTCTTCCAAAGAGGCTAATCATTTCTCTCTTGATACTGCACCAGTCAGGTGGATAGGGACCTATCCATGTGTCTGAGATGACTCCTGCTCTTCTTTGAAGCGGCTGCAAAGGCTGCTGAGCTAGTAGGGCACTTTCCTTTCTTCAGTCTCACTGCAAAGGCCTTCTCTAGTTCTTTCACCTGCTGAATCCCCCCTTTGAAAGCTCTGCCTCAGTCACTTACTCTGCAACAGACTGGGGCAGGAAAAAAGGTTTTTCAAATGATCTCCCCAGTGGAGCTGGCACTAGGGGATTTTGTAACACTTTGAACTGTGGTCTCTGTTATCCAAGAGGCTCCAAAGGACTTCTAAATTCATTAAGTCCTGATCCACTAGCATTATTATCACTTCTTGGAGATAAGAGCACCAAGCCTTAGAGCAAGCCCTGCAGGTAATTGACAGGCCAGGACTGAGAACGGGGGTGTGGCACTCCCCAGGCTTCAGCAGTAACAAGAAAACACAGCTTTATCAAAGCCTGGTGATGTGACACTCTGCATTTTACACAGCTTTCACATAGCACTACATGATTTGTGTTAGTGCAAATGTTCATGGTAAAGGTGCGTAACTTGCCATGGAAAGGAAAGGAAATTTATGATATTCCTAAGGCAAAACCACTTGAATATTAAATTATATTAACAATCTAAATTTGTATTGTACATAATAATGAGGAGTTAGAATGTAAAATAATTGCATAAATGATCTCCTCGTCCATCTCTCTGTTTTCACTTTTTAACTGCAAAGTCTAGAGAGAGAACACAAAGTAGGGGGAAAAGAACTTACATCTCAATGCCAGGGATGTAGCCTCTACCACACTCCTGACAGAAATCACTCAATCATGGTAATCCATGTGTGTGCTCAGACAGATGTTGATGCTTGACAAAATTGACAGTAACCACAGAAGGTCTCTTTGTTAAGATATACAACACTGCAAGGGCAGGAAACTGAATATTCTAGGAAGCTCATGATGAAAGGAAAATATAAATGTCCTGCACAGTCTTGCTTTGTGAGCACAAATCAACAGGCTGGAGGCTGCTTGCTATTCCAAAGTCTGTCATGGATTTATAGTTTGACCTTGGGAATAGTTCTTCTTGTTTCCTTTACTACCTTTTGCATTACCAGAAGAGGAGTGAATCAGAGTCAGATGAAATTATAATATGATTGAAAGGCAGAAAATGGCCTTTTCCCTGTCACGCCACCCAAAGCGTAGGCTGTCCCGGTTATTGGGAAAGAGGCAGAAATAGTGCAGACCTTCTCTCTCATTGTGTAAGTTTATGTTGCCTACTTTGAAATAGCAACCTGCTCAGCTCCCAGCCACCAGCCACTGCCGCAAAAATAAATAATCAAAATGATGTATTTGCTGGGATTAATGAAGTCCTGCACAAATAGAAATGGCTGTTCACAGTTCCAGGGAAGCAGTGACTCATGGCCAGGCAGCAAGGCCATTGCTCAGGTAGAGCTCAGCACTGAAGTTTCGGGAGGAAGCAGCAGAGTGTCCCCACGGGGAGATGTGCAGCTCCCAGCGCTCAGCCCTGGCTCCGCTGTGAGACAGGAGCTGCTCTCTGTGCAGCGCCGCATTCTGTGCGTGTTCCCCCGCGCCCTACAAATCACTTCGGGTGAGCCAACAGCCATCTCAGCCTTTCAAAGCAGCTCGTTCTTATTCCTCAAGAAAGTGTTTATAGCTAGGATTTAATAAGTCTGTAGTGCTTTATATTTTGGAAAAAAAAAAAATCACATTCTGCCCAACACAAGCTGTGTAAACAAGAGCAGTGATTATACATTCAAGTGATGAAATAAATGTAATGTTTATACAGTAGGATAATAGAATATTTCTGATTCAATTGGTGGTTATTTGTCATAACCAATGGAATTTTTATTTTAGTGCAATAGGCTCTGACATTTTCACCCTGGAGTAATTGTGTTCACAAATTTGGTATCTCTCCAGTCTATCTCCTAGATATTCTAGCCCAAGATTTTCATGCTGTGCAGCAATTAATTTTGTGAGGCTTCTATGTGTGTTGTGGTTTTTTTGCAGAACTTCACTCTTTATATTCCCCTCACACAGTTTTTCAGCACAACTGGAGCTGAACACTATTGGTATTAACAATAGTGCAAGGCAATCTTTCTTAGCTAAAGTTAGATATCTGGATTTCTCCTTCCTTAAATCACTCTGATGATGGCAACTACACGTAATAAAAATGGACGTGCAGTAATAATACATTTGCTTCTTTACTGTCATATCGTGTCTCATTTTTCATCTCTCTCTTCATTTCTTCCATCTCTTTTGTTTTTGAAATATTCTCTTTTCCTTTATTTAGTCCTTATCTGAGAGAAATGAATCACCTCATTCTACCCTGCCTTTTTTCCTCCCACACTTCACCTTTACTCTCTCACTGTAAGATACAAAGCATCAGGCTCAGTAGGAGCATTAATAGGGAGACAGACAGGACTGCCTAGAGCCTTTAATTAGAACCTTCCACATCTGAGTAGAATACGGATTAATGAAAGACTATGCATTGTGGTTGTTCACATATTTATTTTTTTCTTTTCAGACAACAAAGAAGAAATCAAAGTCTTCATTATGGGTATTCTATTGGACAAATCCAGTAAAACACCTAACAGACACAGCACACAACTAAAGCAACTACCTATTCTTTTTGCTGCCTTATGTGCTTGGAAGGAACTGAGAAATCTGTACAAGCAGCCAAGAAATCACCAGAATGTCTCAACCTTTTTTGTCTAACCATGGAGAGGATGGAGCCTCCTGGAACTTGCACGTTTGAGGTCATAGGAGAGACAAAATATTCTGAGGAAAGGCACATTTATGATGCAGAATATGCACTCTATGAAGAATAACTTTCTGTTGTCTTAAGTATTTATAACTACATGGGGCAAAGCAATAAACTTCTACCACATCTTCCAGGTAACAAATGTGAGAGATCAAAAGCAATTCCCACCAAAGAGGTTTTCTTACTACCTTGTCACTATTGGTGTAGGTCAGAGACCTTATCTGACCCGAGGCAACCCTTCTTGTGCTCAGAACATTTTCTATTGTGTTATAATCCCTTTATAAACCTCTTTGTGGCCTCTGCAATGTATTTTTTTTTGTTTTATTTTTAACATTTCCTCTTCATATTAACAGGAGGATTGCAAAGGTGTACTATCTATAATATCTATAAGAAAGCAATAGGTCCAGGACCCAGAACAAATGACTTTGTTTCTTATCTTTTCGTTGTTTCTTTCCTTTTTCATATAGAAAAAGGTTGGTGCACAGAATAAAGGATGAAGAGACATCAATTTGTCTGGCTTGGTCTATGCACAAAATTCAGGGCTATTGTGTATACAAATCCCAGGCTTTTGTGGTAGGAATATTCAGACTATAAATGAGGAATAAAAAAAATAAAAATCTTGGGGCTAATGAATGTCCATCAGTACTGTGGGTTTAGTTTGATGCTTCTGGAGGACATCTGCCTTGCAGTCTGTTAATGAGTGAGGAGTTACTCCTGCCAGTGAGGAAAATATTCATGCTGCTCTCCACAGATGGGAAAAGTGACTGTTAATGTGGGCATTCATAAAGGCTACTCTCACAAGGGTAATACTAATCTGTTTTATTGCCCAGAGCATATCCCAGCGTGGGTTTTCAGGGTGACTTTTTTGGGAAGTTTCTATCTTCCTTTTGACAAAGGAAATTTTGGGAGCAACCTGAGACAAGATTTCTTTTCCTGGCTCGGTTCCTAGATTTCCAGAATGACAATTGACAGGATGTATCAAGAAGCTAACTTTAATTAAAGAAAGCAAACAGGAAGAAAGTGTTATCAGGCGTGGGTGAACAATATGGTGCTCTCCCCCAAATAAGTTTGAGGAAACTTAAAAAAGTTTTTTTTGCTAATGTTTCCAAGGAGAACATGGAAACTCAGAACTTTAACCTAGTTTTTTAAGTTACAATACACCTAGAATAGTTTTAGGTTACAAAAAATAACACAAAAAATTTAAAATATTTGTTTAAATGCAAACTTTTGCATAGCTCATACCCTCTCATAATTATTAAAGTACTAAAATGGATTTTGTGTTCCAAAAAAAGAACCCAAAAGCTTTCTAATGGAAAGACTATTACAGTTTTTTTCCTTCAAGTCTGTGCTAGGATTTGAAGACAAAGGAAGGGCAGACGAGGTCCCTAAGGTTAGAATAACTCGACAGTGTGGCTAAATCTGTTTATTCATCTGTATGACTCAGAGGACTTATGTCAATTCATTCTAAATAGCAGAAGACTGTTAAAAGTGAGTGTTAGTCATATAATGTGCCAGCGTGTGTATTACTTGTTCCTCTACTGGCTGATTTGCTACAAGATAATAGCCTATTATTGCTACCAGCTGCTAATTAGCTGCTAATTAATAGGTTGATAGACTCTGAAGCCGGGAGGGACCATTAGCTCATGCAATATGACCACAGAAGTTTTAACACATCTCACCCATGCTACCAGAACTTGTGACAGGCTGTTAAAGCCAGTGCTTGGCAGCAGCAGCCACACTACTGAAGTTATCTAGAAATTGAAAATCTCCTGGTGCTTTTACAGTTATTCCAGTATTTTACCACCATCAGTGATAAATATTTAGACCCTGATTCTCACTGAAGGTGTTTGCAACCATTAGTTGCTCTCCACCAGGACAAAGAGCTCTTTATTAGCTGGTACTTTCTTCTGACAAAATTGTTCACTTATTGTAAACAAGGTGCCTCTCCATCATAAGATTCACAAACTAAATAGGTCCTTCCTGTTTACTGTCTGTCCACAAAATTTGTCATTAATCTCTGGAATTATTTCCTATACTCCCTTCACAGTTTTATTAACATTTTAAAAAAGCAGCGAGACTAAAACATCCTGGAGGTTTTACTAGGTGGAGGATTGAAAACAAGCTTTGTGCATCCATCACACAGAAATGTCATCTCGATATTGTTTTGAATTTGTTAGAGGTGATGAGGTAGTTTACCTCACTATTAGATGCTTCACCACCCCCATCATTCAATCTATTAAGCAATATCTTCAGATCATTTAGAAGGGATTCTTTTTAAAACACAAAGGAAGATGATATGCCCTGCACTGAAAATGGCTTTAGTTTTTCATAAGAACATGCAGAGAATCATTCCTTTGTCATGTCCCAAACAATGGGAATGTGTTTTCTGTTTCAATGTGTGCCTAGATGTGATGGAAGAGAAGGAGCAATTTCCCTGGAAGGAGATTGGCACAAGCACAGCACAGTAACCCTGCATCCCCCAATTCTTGCTCAAAGGCACTCCATTTGGCACTCTGATTCCTTAAGCCTTTATTGTATCTCCCAGCAAAGGTCACATTTTCATTTTCTGTGGCACTAACTCTGAGGAGATCCGATGTGATTTCCTCTTCTTCACTTTCTCTTTATTTCTCACTCCAACCCCTCCTAGCACTGGTTTATTTTATTTATCTATGTGTAATTTTTAGTGTATTTTTAGGTTAATCTGTGGCAAGTTATACATTATTACACACTTGATTTCATGTAGACTTGTGTGATTATAAGAAATGAAGCAGAAAAATAAATTGGTTCACAGCTTTTCTACCACTGTTATCATTCCCAGTGTCCTACTAGCATGTGGAGAGGGGTGACACCAAGGGACTTTATTTTGTGTGCATTATTATCACGAGACAGACATCACAACATCACTGCTTGGGTGGACTCAAGCACAGTGCTGGGAATGCTGTGCCAGGCTGTACAGCCAGGTACAAAGAAAAGGTACATCCAGCAGCACACAGTAGACAGGGTGACTACACTCTGTGGCTCTCAAAGTTTTGGTGCACTCTTCTCCTAAGCCCCCGATACTCAATGTTCTAAAGAGCCCATAGATATTCCCAACTTTGTTTATTAAGAAACTTTTCATCACAAAGTAAATTAGCCAGCAAGTCTAAACCACTGAATGTTTTATTGCAGTCCTTTCATGGTTTCTCAGCTCCCCATTTAGATTTTCCTCAACCATGGAGGAACATACTTCTTTTTCTTCAGAAAATATAATGAAATGCTATCGGCAATTTAATAAATCCCATAAGATCCTTCTTTAAGAAGAAATATATATTCTGGAATACACACATGCACAAGGTTAGCTTATTAATATGCTTTTGTGCAGACTGCTTTGGTTTCTTCAGCCTGGCTTTACTGTATAAATATACTTATCAGTAACCTGTTTTCTGGACCAACCTTGTGAGCTGAAATTCATATAATTAAAAGACGTATGTGAATTCTGTGAGTACAAAATCTTTTAAACAGACATGGGCTAAGGGTTGTGCAGTAACTACCATGGTGTGGTCCCCTCAAGTGACAGAGCTTGAATGATGCCAGTGCTATGGGTTCAGATCACTGGAGCTCAACAGCTGCTTTCCCCACATGGGCTGGCCTCAGCTATGTGTTTCCATTCCATGGAACAGAAACAATTAATCTGGAGCTGCAGACATTACTGGGGATAGCAAAACATAAAACATTAACTCCATCATGTGTAATCATTACTGGTATAAACAGCCAGGAATGTTTCCCAGTCCATTAGCTATTTTTTAAGCTGTAAGATGTATCTTTTGTTCCAGTTTTTGACAGCAAATCCCCCTGTCCCTATTTCAGGAAGCACGGTGGTGCAGTGGTTCACTGGCTTCATGCCAGCAGCTAATAGAAAACCCAGAAACTCTGGTTAAATCTTTTGTACTTAGCTAAATTCTTAATATAGTAAAAAAAGTACTACTTTCTGGTCCATGGGGACCTAAGAACAGTCCTGAGGATGTGTGGTACACAATTTAAAGAAAATCCTGAGTGATGGGAGTTTCCCTGTACAATTGGATTGTCTGATCAAGACCCACATCCATTTGATCTGATCCACATCTGATCAAGACCCACAGGAACAGGCATGGGTCAATTAGGAACAATGTTGTCTCTTATTTCCTGATGTTCCCTCTTTGAGCTATTTTTTGAACTGTTCCTCTAAAATGCTGTTCCTGAATATTGTGTATAACTTTTTTTCCATGATAGAATATCCATTGTTGGAGCACAACAACCCAAGAGCTCCCAACAGAAACCCCCACCATGTATGTATATATGCATAAAAATATAAACATATATATTTATATTAACAATTTATTCTCTCCTATGAGTAGGAAATAATAAATTCAGACACAGGGGAAACATATTAAATTGCTTTTATTGCATTTCTTTTAAATATAGAGTATGCCAGTTCAGCTCTCAGAGGCATTAACTGAAAGAACCCAAAAGCAACATAAACAAATTGAAGCACAAATAAAAACAAATTCAGCACTCACAAGTAACCCCACAGTAACCTGACTTCTATTTCCAAGTCAGGGTTGTTCTCAGAGAACCTAATATTTGAAAATTAATTTTTAGGCTCCTTATATTTCCCTGTTTCTGGGTATAACATCTCAGGAATTTTGGGGGTATTTTTGACATTCAGAATGAGACTTTTGTCATTATTTGTTGTTAGATACTATGTAGAAAATAAATACCAAAGGAAAACATTGAAACCTTTGAAGAGAATGCAAAAAATAAAGGAAAACCTATTACAGCTGCAAGGTACAATAACAATAATTAAGGACCTAACTGCTGATTATATTACAGAGTTTTAATTGGTTTTTTGTATTGAATGCTTATGGCATGTACTTTGTCTCTGTAGTACCTATCCCCTCTGTGGGGAAACACCACATCTATTAAAGTAACACCAAAAAATGAGATAGAAAAGCTTATTATAAGAAAATTTCTCAGATGACCTAAAAAGGGCTCATTGTTTCCTAGCAAAGTCAATAACAACTTCACACACACTATCAAAATTATCATGACTAATCTCAGAAGATCAGAGCCTCTAAATCTCTGAAAAAATCTGTTCTTCCTGCAGGACTTGCTGGCCTGGCTTTGAAAGAAAATCATTGCCAGCCTTTTCGAAAAGCAGCCTTCTACTGTAGCCTGCAAATGTTGGCCCCAAAAGGCATCTCCTGGAACTTGCTCCACTGCTGGTCTCCAGATTGTCATTTTCTGGAGCAGATTAGTCAGCAAATTGTGTGCTGATTCATTTATAACAGTGTACAAAAGAGATGGATCAAACCTTGACAGAGGAAACAGAGAGACATATACATTAGGGGGAATGGAGACAAAATGCACAATGTGTTTTTCAATAATAAATTGAAACTGGACAAACCTGATGCTTTTCTGTTATTTTTAATTAGTGAATGGCTTGGAGGTTCTGTTTATTTGGGGATTTTTTAAGATAGAAATGGTAGAGAGACTAAGATAAAAAATCCTAAATGATTACTCTCTTTTGTGTTGCCCTTGACAACCTGGGCACAAAGTCCTGCCATAACTGATGCCAGCAGCATTTGGTTATGATGCAGACACAGTGAGAAATGCAAAGTTGGGACAGAAATAAGTTCATTTTCTGCCTGGGACTGAACATGTGAAGATTTTCCATGCCTGTTCTCCTGGCTTGGGATAGGAAGAGTTGTAACAAGTTACAAGGAAAGGAAAGGAAGAGATGGAAGTGTTTTTACGGACATTTGTTGCATGACATGCTGGAGATTTTATTGTGCACAGTCCAATGGAGATATACTGCAGAGATGCTGTCTCATCTCTTCAGAAAGGCATGGCTGAAAAGAGATTCAAACCAACCACTGACTAATTCAGTGTTTATATTAGGAGACTGGGATATGAGAAAGCCAAGTTACTGTCTTGGCATCCAGTCACCTATATAACCTCAGACAAATGAAGGAATTGCTCTGTGAAGTTCCTCATCTATTAAATGGTGCTAGAAGTACTTCCTGACTTAGTAGTAGATGTTGTGGGGAAAAATACATTAAAGTTTACAGTATGTTCATCTCCTATTTTAAAAGGGTCTACGTGAACATCATTCTTCCTGAAATGGATGATTTCCAGTGAAAAATTAAGTTGTTATTAAAGTTATATAAACGTTTAATAGGCTGTGTATAGTTTGATTCTAGCTGCTATATCTGGGAAACTTGGCTTATTATATTATTTTGTTTCTAAGTTTTTTGCTCCCTGCAACTTCAGGCCTTAAATTGCTTAAACACCCTTCAACCTCTAGTGCTCCAGAAACCAAGCTGTACTGCTGAGGAAGTATTCCCTGTCCATGCAGGAGAGGAAAGGACACCAGTTGGTGCTGAAGGACACAGCTGTTCAAAGTGTGCAGTTGCAAGGCTGAGACTGTGCCTTGCCCACTGCCATAGCTGGTGCCTTCCACACCCAAACTCAGTTTAACAAACGTGTGTTCACACAAAAGCTGGGGACCTCTCAGCTCAGCACTCTCCTGGATTTAGTTCTAAAAACTTTACTGCTGTTAAAAGGCCACAAGAAATAAGTGGAACTGGGACAGAATCAGAAGAGGGCAAGGAGAGGAAAACATCTCAGAACCCTTTTTCATTTAAAATGTACTCTTTGGGGAAAATGTCACTTACTGCAGATAAAAATGCAGTGCATTGCTGAGCAGGTGTAAGTAATTTTGTCTAATTACTACAAATGGGTTTTCCATGTATGTGAACCAGCTGGGACTACTGAATGGTGAAAACATGTAGGAAGAAGGTAGATTTGGAGAAGGCAGAAAGAAATGCTTTTAATAGCTGATTACAGCGAGTACTCTGGGGTAACAGAGACATTGAAAATGATCTTAAGCAGTTTTATAAAAAGAAGCTATTTCAGAAAGATACTTGGAATAGCCTTTAGGAGGCACAGGAGAAAAATGTAACATCTGCAGTGTTTTATTTAAATCTCTAAGCGTGAGAAGTCCACTAAAGCCAGGAGAGGCGTGGTAAGCCCCATGATCACCAGTGTTTCCAAGAAGTTGCCTGGCTCTTACTGGGATAGCCTACTTAGGCTACATCAGAAATCAGCTTTCTTATATTAAATGATTAGTGACAAAATTTAGTGGGGAAAAAAAAAGAAAAATCTGTTTTGCAGGAATTTGTTTTTGTGGAACTGAACTAGAGACATGGCAAAGGACCTTGTGTGTTCTTGCAGATTTCTATGATTTAGCAGTTCCTCCTTTTACTTTAGGAGGAAAACTCTATAAAGTAGGCCATAAAAGAGGGAATTGGCTGTTTGCAATCATATTAATCATATCTGAGGCAGGTATTATTCATATGCATCAGCTTTTTGGTGGTTCATCAGAACTTGAAGGACCAAATCCATAGAGTGATCAAGCAGGAGCCTAGTGACATTTATACCAAGGAGTTAGGCAGTTCTGATCTCCTACAGAGGATGGCAACCCTGTACCCTCTGGCCATCATTCTGCTCTCTTTGCTTTCTCCTCCAGAGTTCTGTGTTTCACTGGCATCCCCTTAGTGCTGCTGAAGGACTGAACAAGCAGCATCTGCCTTGATAAAAACAGGTGAGTGCCCTCCTCATGTGTGGGCTGCTTGAGACTTTGACACTGTGTGTGGTTCAGTACCTTACTCTGTCCTAGCTGAGATGCCCATCAGCTCCTCCTGTGGATGGAGTGCCTTGGGAGCACGAGGATCCCTGTTTGCCTGATGTTTTGACACGCAGAGGCTGCGATATACGATTCTAAAAGGTCAAGGGCAAAAGCATGTTGCTACAGGTGGGTAGACATTAACTCCTCTGTGTGATGCAGTGCTGTCAGCAGCACTAAAGATACGTGCTGAGGAGAGGGGTATCTATGTTATAATCTGTTTTATCTCAGCTAAGACAGGTGATGTGTTGTTCTTTGAGCAGCAGCACAGTGGGAGCCATCCTTCATGCACAGTAATACCTGAGAATCATTTCAGTGGTTTATGGCACCTCATAGGAAGTCAAGATTTGGTGGGGAAAGCAGGAATTGGCCTGAAAAACAGATTGGTTTTATAAGAAGGGAGAGACAAATTGTAAGTATGACAGATGTGCTGTGCATGGTTATGTCAAAGTGGTTTAGAAAGCCGCTGGTCCCCAGCTAGAAGCTGAATTTCCCCATCACTTGAAGCACAATCTCTGATCATGTGTGCATTTCCAGCTCCTCACACAGAAGAGTAATCTGGATTACAGCAGCTGTTTCCCTCCTTGCTGCTGTGCACAAACAGCCACATGCACACTGGCAGCTTCCCACATCCTCCTGCAAAACCACAGGTACTGAAACTGCAGCATTGCCTTAGCACAAGGTTCCTTGAGTTTGCTTTCCAGACACACACTGAGCCCTGCTCAGAAGGACCACAAACACTCTGAAAACTTTATAAATGGCTGTGATGAGATCTTGGAGCGGAGGATAGGAGTGTGGATCTGCAGCTGCATTCCAGATATGCTAGATGGGCTCTCTTATTCTTTTTATTTTTAATACCAAGACCACCGGCAATGTGATGGGTTGAAAAGAAGGCTTTGGGGTACTCTGAAAAGCAGCTTTCTCTGGGATGGATGACTTGACCTATGAGTGGATATGTAGTGTTGCAATGTCAGGCTCAGAGGACCCAAGGAAGGGAGGATCTCACAGCCCATCAACACAGCAAGGGAGCCAACAGAGCAGTGGGTAGTACTTGAACTCAGGAGGCAAGGGTTAGCTCTCTTCAGTTTCCTCCCATACAGCCATAACATCATTCACAAATGTGTCTCAGGGAAGCAGCTGCCTTCACTGAACTCTTTTTTTCCCTCTTAAGCAGGAAATCTCTTAAACCATTAAGCTGTGAAATAAACTGCATTGCTTCTGCTGCCCAAGGCACTTTCCTTGACCTTGGCTAGAAGGACAAATAGTCCTATGGATCTTTAAAGGAAATACAGGGTGGGTCTTATGCTCACCATCTAGAGCAGTGCAGCTCCTCCACGGGCTTCCTCAGCATCCAGAGAAGTGCCAGACCCACTCCTCTCCCTCTGCTTGACTCCCACAGCTTCCCCTCTCCCACCTTACGGGGTTGCCAAGCAACCTCCTGTGAGAGGAGTGAGCAAGAGCTGTCAAGTTTATTATTTTTTGTCTTAAAGAAGCAATGTCTGCTACATAACTGAAAAACTATAAGAGAGAATTAATTTTTGGTTGAATATCACAGTTAGGCCTCATCTCCTTGCCTCCCCCCATTCCCTCACTTGGTGTTCTGCATAGTTTCAGAGGACCCAGGAAAGGGTTGCACCTGAATACCTGGAATAAAATAAAGTTTGAAGCCCTCTCTGTTTTTCAGATTTGCAGCTGCTTTAGTACTGAGTAGACCAGCAGGGTCTCCCACACTGTTGAATTTAGAATCTGAAACATTGCAGGAAATTGAAACCGTGGGGGGAGTGTTGTATTTTCTAAAGGCAGTGAAATTATATGTATTTAAAAACAAAACAAAATGCAGATACAGCTGCAATATATTTCTCATTGTGACTGGCATGTCTAATCTATGGTAAATGGGGCTCTTCTGGCTGACCTTGAAAGGAGACAAATAACTGTCGAGGGGAGAGGTGGCACAGACACCTGAAGTCACCTAGCATGAAGAAGTCTGTGCTCCACACACACCACATCCATGCACAGGTACACAAGGAGTCCACCCAGGATGACCCTGAGCTGTATGTGCAGTTTGGACAGTGGCTCACAGCTGGGGACAAGCAACCACCATGTCCCATTCACCCAAACTCCTGCTCCAACTCCTGACAGACTCGTGGGCTTCATCTGGCCATGGCCAGAGTGTTTTGGAGGTTTTATAGAAGTTGTATAAAGAGACACCATGGGTGAGATTAATAATACATAGAATGTAACTGGGTAATGAATCAGGATTTGATGAAACTGTCTGAACAGGGAGCAAACACGTTCACTGGCATGTTTATGGACCGACATCTCAAGTGTCATTTGCTGCTACCTGAGTCTTTGCTTACTGGTTCTATTCAAACAACTAATGGGTAGTGATGAAAATGCAGCTTGTGATTCACAGGCTTCATGAATTTACACCAAGTTTGAGTTCTCTGTTCATTATTTGTGCTTTTTTTTTGTTTTTTTGGAAACAAAGGTTTTGGGGTTAAAACTAAACTAGTGATAATTTTGGGAGACAAATACCAAGTGAGATCACTATTCATCCACAGGTAAATGAGGGAGTGGGAAAGAAGAATTTTTGAAATATTCACAAATTTGGGGGGAGGAAAAAGCTTTATTTTTTAAGGTTTTTTTTCCTTTTTAATCAGATTTACTGGCTGTGCATCATAATGAGATGGTGGTGCACTTTATTTTTGAGATGGAACATGTACTTCTTACAGTAAGGAACAGTCATTAACAAAACTCTTCCTCACTAGTAGCCCTCCTTATCCTTCACTATCTGTGCAGGGATTTATAAAATTATCAATCTAAACATGCAAGAAGTTCAGGTAATGATAGAGCAGGTGTATCTTGGGAGGATTAAATTCTTGGAGTCAATGAACAGTTATGGGGTAGCATCTGGATGACTGAAGTAATGTTAGCAGCACTAATAGTTACAGAAAATAATGTTTTTTCTGCTCCATGTGGAGGTCTTTTAATGTCCAGAACATAAACTGACGGATTCAACTGTTTTTTGCATTTGAACATTCATAAATAAGACCTACTGTGTTTATGTGACCCTGGGTGCTGTTGTAGACTCTGGTAAGATCTTGTCTTTCCAGTATTGAAAGTCCATAGTGTGTCAGTAGGGGACAAAGATGATGTTCATGGTAGAAGATGGAATAACTTACATTAATTTCAGCAATATTTCCATGGTGTCATTATGACTCTTAAACCAGAAGAATCTGCCACTGAAGTCTAAAAAAGTTTGGTTCTGAACAGTTGCATCTTCTCCTGCCAAATATTAGTATGTTAATCTCTTATATGTCAACAAGTGTTTATGCAAAGGGTGAAAGGAACAGTCCCCCTGCTGGGAACCTGAACTCTCCAGAATGTCAGAATTCAATAGAATAATGTTTCAGAAGTGACTGGCACCATCTCAGCCCTTTTTATGGCAGGGTACATTTATTTTTCCACTTGAGGTTACCTGATCTCATTGTCTTTAGTGAAGGCATGAGCAAGCTTTGGGGCAAGCTGTTAAAAACAGAAAGCACGAGAAATCATTTGAATGTCAGAAATACCAGTGACAGTGAGAGGAAACCCCGGGCACCATAGTCTTTGGAGAGAGGTATCAAGATCATTAACATGTAGCTGAATTTTTTTAAGAAGGGGGCTACTGACAGCAATTTAGGTATATTCATGTGGGATTACAATAAAAAAATAGTATTTTTCTTAGGAGATTCAGATGAAAAATAATCTGTAATATGCAGGGCTACACAATTTAGAATGTTAAAGAAAAAAAGAGTCTAAAACTGATAATTGAATCTTGTACTTAAGTCACAAGAGAAATGAGCTTCCTCAGCTCTTTCTTTTTTGCAACCTCTGGAGTATCTTTCTGTCATCCAGAATATGAGAACAGATTCTTCAAAGTGTAAATCTGGGTGTGCAGTGCCAGTGTATGAATTAAAATAGACTGAATGATAGGGGTGATTTAGCAAGCAGTTGATCAGCTTTGCTTTTCTGAGCTTGTTCTTGACAAAATAGACCAAAACCAGGATAAAAAGTGTAAAAGGAGCTAGAAGTGAGAATGCTCTTCTGACAAGATATACTTGATTCTACAGATTTCTTCCCCAAAGTTCAAAAAAGGGAATGTCAATATCTGGGGCATTTGAGCTTCCTTCAGGATGTATCTTATATAAAAACCTCCTGTCAAATTAAAGCCTGAGAGCCTTGACTGCTCGATTGCTTTCAATGGCTTCTAAAAGTGTAAAAGATTATTTCTAAAAGTACAAAGATGTCCAGCATCTGGTGACTGAGTGAAATGTGTTAAATTTGGTTGTCCCTTGGCAAACTCTTCTTGTTACTCTATATGAAAATGGGAATGGGTGTACAGCATACTGATGACTCCAGCTGGAAAAGATTTATCCAGGGCTATTATATGATCCATTTCTCATTTCTCTGTAATACTTTATGAAATAAAACGTGTGGTGGAAGAAAGAAATCTCTTCCAAAATGTTATTTTCCCCTCTAAAAATCTCTGCCTTGAACAGAGGAGTGTCCTTTTAGATATGAATCTTTGGCAGGGGTTTTATTATCTCAGACATATTTTGGGGATCAGGCCTCATCCAACAAGACAGGATTTGTTATCACCTGGAGATGGAAACACTGCAGGTATTTACCCTACAAACTCATCACCAAGATTGCTTTATGGGGACAAACCATCTTTGATTTTGCATATTGGCATCAATTCTGGATCTGGGATGTGCTCAAAGAGAAGGCTGATGCCTTGGGGTTTGGTTGGGACCACTTCCACACCATGTAGATACAGGACACCCTTTGGGTCACTCACTGTGCCAAAGACAGCAGACCTCACCCAGTCAGGCTAAAGTCTGATGGCTTCTTGTGATCAGCAAGAGCTCCAATAAAAAGTAGGACAATTCTCATGGACAAGCCAACACTCCCTGATCAGCTAAGCATGGACAGAGGCCTCAGCCCTAGTGCAGGTGACAGTGATCTCACTGATCAGTCACGGTAGTCCAGAATAGCTTTTATGAAGTTGGACACCCAGTAGCACATTACAATGTGTGAGATATGTGAAAAGGCTCTCTGCAGAGTGAAAAAACAAATGCTGCTGAGCCACAGACTGACTTTGAAGGTTAATTGGACATTTCGTTTTAGCTGCTGTCACAATAGATCAGTCATGTCACACTGTAAGCAAAACTAACACCTTCCAGCAGGCTTGTTAACTATTCTAACATAGGAGGCAATTGTTTCAGTAATAATGGCAAAGGTAAGGAATATTCCTTTGTGTGTTGCAGACATTTATAGCAGCAGCACCACCTGTCCCCTGGAATTATGAACTGTTCTGTTTGTGAAGGAATGACCTGATTTTTTTGTTTGTTTATTTGCTTGTAACACACATAGAAGTCTGGCTGAATCAAAGTAATTAATGGTAAAAGGTCAAACCTTAAGAGCTGCTTGGTCCAGAAGATGTCAATAAGAAGACTTACAAATAAAACCATAGCCTGCAAAAGACTGTGGCTGTATTTTTATATTGAAATACATTGTATTCAAGTATACAAAAAGATAAGCCTAAAAGGTTCTCAGACAGAACTGAGGATCTGAAGACAAAATTATTCCACAGCGATGTGTCTTCAAGGAAGAATGAAAACTAAGTTCACCCACACCACAGCCATATTATACACAAAGAGGCTCATGTTTTGGGCCAAGGGACACAACAGAAAGAAGGGAGGTGACATTCCTTTTAGCACCTGCTCTGTACAGCTCTGCCCAGGAGCTCCCAATGACACCTCCACATCTCCTGACATTCCCAAGGTTGTATGGTGCACTCAGCTTATCACTGACACTATGACAACAGCAGATTTTTTTCAGCCCATTTATTATTCAGCCTTTTCAGATTCTTATTTTTTACCATGATTGGAAGGTTTCCATGTTTCTTTTGGCATGACTTGTTCAGGAAAGACTGAAAAATTAAATGGTAAATAGAGAAGTATAGATGTGAAAGGAAATGCAATGGAAGTTTTCATAAAATTCTAGTACTGATTAAAAGTATTTTAACAGGTTGTGACATATCCAAATATTGTATTCTGGTGACTCCTTTGAATTGTGCTATTGAAAGCACCATTTTTCCAATATCTATATGTACTATAAAATAAAGACACAACCTTCTTTATGGTATATTCAGACTGAACAAACTTTAGAGAAGGAAGCATGGCAGGAAAACTTGGCACAAAAATTAAGGAACCAACCAAAAAACAGTTTTCAGGAAGTTCATTGCATTCCACTGAAAGAGATACGAGTTTGTCTGAAGATACCTCAATTTCATGACAAAAAAAAAAAAGAAAACTAGAAAAAGAAAAATCTTCATAAACATTGTTTTGTTCATGATTGCACTTTCAATTCAAAGTGTTGTATTTACAGACATACATGTCCCTCATCTACATGTGAGGGGCAAATATATTTTGTGAAACTAACAAAAGATATTAAGACAATTGGAAGAGAATGACTGCAATGAAGTGGTAAAACTGTGTAATATTGTCTGGTATAAAAAAAAAAGGGAAAAAAGTTAGAAGAAATGTGAGCAGAGGTGAAGAAACTCATAGAATAAAGAAGCAATTCTTCTTCAAGACTGAAGAAGGAAGAAAAAAGTGAAAAAAGGCAGTATGATTTGTATTTAATAAGACCATGTTGCTACACAGCTGTGACACAAGAATAATCGTGTTTTACATCCACTACCTTTAGGGCTGAGGACTCTTAGTCCCCTTCATAAATCTGTTCCTGAAATTAGAAAACAAAGAGCTCCAAAGTAGTTTTGCTCCTCGAGCCCTTGGTGTTGTGAACATCCGTGCGTTCCCCCTTCCTCCAGGCTGTTTACCTTGGCAGCTGCTCAGTTTTCCCACTCAGATTTGTGTGTCACAGTGAAGCTGCTGATAAGTTGCTGTGTACTTGGCTGGCTGGGGCATCTGCTGCTTGAACCTGTTGGCAATTCCCTGGTAGGGAGGGATTAATTCTCTAAGGGAGGGAAAAATCTGTGGTCTATAAATACATTCTTTACTACTCAGCCTGCCAGAAACTTAAACTAGAAAGACATTTTTCTACTTTCTTCTGTACAAACTCATTGTTCAGGTTTTTTTACTTTCTTCACTATCAGTAGGTGCTTTTCTCAGTATAGCTGCAGCTGACCCCTCTTGGATGGATGGTGTCACACAGTGCTTCACCAAAAATATTCTTGATAGTTACAGAGCAGCTCTGATTCCTTTGCTGGACCAGAAGCATTGAGATTCTCCAACTATAGAACAGCAGGGACAGAGATCAAGAAACAAATTTTAAGCAACCCAACCCAGAGCCTTCACCTCTGCCTCACATGTGAGGCTAGTGCCTTGAGGCAGAACTTCCCATAAACCATCCCCCACAAATCTGGCTACTCTTTTCCTTGGGCATAAAGCACAATGTGCCATGCTGTGGACCCCGTATGCCTCCGAGATGTAAGAATTACTGGCCTGGGAAAGGCAAAGTGCTTCTTTCTGAGCCACAAACAGAATGGCAGCCACCTCCACTATACATCTTTGCTGGCTCCTGCAAAATGGTTGGAAATTTCATAACTAAAAAATTCTCAATCTCATAATTTCTAATTCCCTTCGCAACAGCAGACTCTGCAAAAAGACATTCTCCCTCCAACTGAGCCTCTAAGGGACAGAAAAAAGAGAAATCTGGGCTAGCATCACTCTCTAATCAGCAATAAGTCTTCCCTGTGAAGCTTTGGAGGGCCTGATTAAAAGCAGACATGGGTAATCCTAATGAGGGAAAATATTACAACTTCTGTAAGAATTAAAAGTTCCATGAAGGTCCCTTGACTCTGTAGCAGGCCTTCACACAGGGTTAATAGATTTGGGCAGGCAGCAAGCTATGGTTTCATGATGCTTTTTGTGAATCACAGGAGCTGTGTGTTGCTCTGCAGGATGAGCTGAGGGGATGTGCTAAAGCTCAGCCCCTCTCCAGCTGCATGGCTCTAAAATTAAAACAGTTTTGTGATCACCCTGAGAGGTTTGTCCTCCAGATATCCATGTGGTTGCAGGTATCCCTTTTATTAGTGTGCAGTATCTCCTTGAAAAACCTGAGGGTAGAAGAGAAGGATTGTGCCAGCAAACGTGTCAAACACAAACCTTGGTGAGGGGGGGACAATTTTACTCTTCCTGATTGGTAATGCTGGTGGATCTCTGCCAGCTAAGGGGCTGAGGGGTGATGTGTTCCCTTCAGACCCTTCTGGCAGGGAAATGGCAGCAAACTTTTCAAAAGTAATTAAAACTTATCTTCAGCAACAGGAAAAACAAAACACGCACAAAATGCCTTAACTGGCATCACTGTGAACAGGATATTTGTGTTTATAAAAGAAAAGAGCTGTTCACACATCAGTAATGGACAGAGCCTCAAAAAGCTTTAGTGCAGGAAAAAAATTTCCCTTCAAGACTCTCCAGAAAAACTGGAAACTTTTCCCAGCGGCTAAATGCAGTGATTTTTAATTGCTTTTAAACTCCCAAGTGTTACCAAAAGTCTCTAGAAATGAGGATCTAGTGTGGACATGTCATTTCCATGGACTGCAGTCACGTGTATGGACTGGCACTCCCCCAGGTGCCCAACAGCGGTGTCTCAGATGTAACTGAAGATCAAGAAGTGCTCATGGACCACAGAACTCTACTCTTGCTTTTGGCTGATCTATTTAATCGGTCTCCACATCAAAAAGCCATCTGAACATCCCTGCAATATGTACATCCTTATCACATTCCCATGAGACAAAGTGATACTTCAGACCATACTTCAAACTAGAGATTTCTGACAGTCATGAATAATTTTCCATATTACTTTTGTCACTAAAATATCTTTGTCCAAATTGTTTCACTATTAAGAGTCAGATGACATGACATGACATGACATGGTTAAGAATTTTCTCTTAAAATTTCCTCTCTAAAGAATTTTCTCTCTTTCATTTTAAAATAGAATTTTATTGTAACTGTACTTTTAACAGAAGAGTTATTTTGGATGAATTTTTAAGCTGAAAATGGGCCAATGTTGTCCAAAAGATTGCTTTGACACTCATTAAAGGAAGAAAAAAGTGTTTCAATTTGAAGTGACTTGTATTTAAACATTCAGCCAATTTTAGTCAAGTCTTTTTTTTTGAAGTGAATATCTAAATGAATATTTTATGATTTTCATTTGAACCTTTTCAGTGGGCCCTGGCAGAATACATCTCTGTGTGACCAGTATGGGGGAGAATCTGTGGTTTGCATTTTTCAGGTTTAAGGTGGCATTTCAAATAGAATTTTGAGTTTGGTTTTCTTCAGAGATGAAATTTTGTTTTCCTGTTTCAATTTTCCCTGTCCTGTTCACTTGGGAGATGGCTAAATAAAATAAAAAAAAAATCTTTACTATTTCAAAATATCTCTTGATTTTCATTGTAAGTTTTTTTAAAATGGCCTCCACACAGCACAGCCTCACAGCTATGCAAAATTGAGAATACTTTTGCATATTTGGATATGCATTTACATCCCAGTTAAAGTGATTTCTTTTCTAAGGTAGAATATACTCCAGGAAACCTCGAGGAAAGAGCAGTGGTCTCAATGGTAAATGTGTTGGTGCACCTTAGATTCCAAATATGTAAATAGTTTTAGGAGGCCCCTTTTTAGTGAGACATGTATCTATAAATTTTGGGGGTTTTGTAAATTAATCAAAAGGACTGAGGACTGAAAACAAAAAGCATCAAAAAGAGTAGGAAGTCTCCAGAAATACTGTGCATAAACAAGAGCACCTGAAAGAAAACCTTCTTGAAACTGTAGAGAGGCTGTTATGAAAATGTGTGGGGATCCAGGACATGTCTGTGCTGAAGCAAAGTACACATTATTTCCCAATTTAAACAAAGGGGAAAATTAAGGAAAGGCACTGGAAATGAGCCCAAGCTAACTTTATAAATGATTAAGTGATGATAATCCAAAATTAATTCTAGTCTGCTAGAATATCTGCTAGATAACTTAGGCAAGTAATCTACCTACAACGTTTTGCTCCTCTGAGAGAAGTTCCTCTAATGTCAGCACTTGAACTTGCCCATCACGACAGCAGCAGTAGGTGTTCTTGGAGAGCTCCTGGATGATGTTCTTTCCCAAAATGAAGCCTTTTGTCTTCAGCTTTTTCATCTGTAGACTATTTCAGCCAGGGCCAGTGCTGGGCAGAATAGTTGCTGCGTTTGCTGTGGTTTTGATGGTGAAGGTCCAGCCACAAGAAAACAGCAGTGGAGATTTGGTGTTTATCTGACCACACCAGCCAGCAGAGCATTTCCTGGAGGATTTGTTGAAGCAGAGAACTGAGCAGTTTGCTGGCTGATATTTGTGTGCCATGCAACGCAGCTCATTCTCTCTAACGCAGACACATTTACCTCCCAACTGTGTTTACACACCAGCTAATTTCTACTTGTGGCTGCCAGTGTTTTTAAGGAAAACCAAGCAATTGTTCCTAACAATTCTCTAAAAATAAATGTGCTGCCTTTACTGGGGTAGTTAGAATTCTAAATAGTGCATTTCATGATCATTTATAATGCAACAGCCTTAATGAACACTGCCAAATCAGTCTTAGTGTTCTTGAGCTACCATTGCATAATTCCTCTCTCTCTTTCCATCGCCTTTATAGAAAGAATAACAATAAATCCTGTTATATTTAGAAAATTCTTTTTTTATCCAGAATTAATCAAAAGGATTAACAGCCCTCCAAACAGTCCTCAAGCCCTCATTCTAGCAAAAGGAAACATCAGCCATGGCAGGAATTAGAACAATTACTGGAGCAGGATTTATCAGTACCTATTTATTTTTGATGCAGATATCACAGAAGAACAGAATAGGATGTAAAACATTCTGGGTCACAACCAGAACTGCAGAAGAGAATTTGCTCAGCTATTTAGCATAAAACACTGTCCTTAAAGAAAATTGACATGAGCTTTTTAATGACATGGATCAAAAATTCTTTTTTAAAGGCTTCTCTGAAAGGTAATAAGCTCAAAAGATGTGGCCTAGTCTTTGGATATTGACTCAGTATGGATCTGTATGTTAAACCATCCTCCAAGGCTCAACAGGACCCTTCTATTGGGAGAGACTCCATCCTAGTCCCCTAACTAGCTCTGTGATAAAGGTTACATACTCTTCAGCATATTTGATGTGAGCTTTTCACTAGAGCTGAAGCAATTGAATCCAGTGCTGTGAGTTCTTCTTAAAAGGGACACTGGCTGAGAGGAATGAATGGCTGAAAGATATTGATGAACAGTGTTGGATGGCACAGTGTTTAATAAAAATGAGTCACACCTTGGCAGCTCTCAGGAATGACCCTACAAATAATTAGGAAATTAAACTTACTGGAAAAGAATCTGGTGCAGTCAATTTTTATTTTTCTTCTTTTATATTCAAGGATTTTTTTTTTTTCAACAGCATTAAAGTCCCCTTCAAAAGAACCCAAAACCACCAAAGTTAACCACTCCAGAAGTTACACTGAATTGCTGCCAATTTTCTTTTTCTTATTTGGTATATTCTCTTTTCTACCAGTGACAGGGCTAGGGTTTATCTGTTTGGTAGAGGACATCAAACATCTTTCCAAGTTCCCTCAGGCTACCAAGATGAATGTCCTATGAAGAATGTCTAATGAAGAAGTTTATTTTTAAAATATTTTAAAATAAAAATTTTAACCTCTTTTCTTCTCATTTTACAGTGATTTTGGGGGGGGGGGAAGGGGAGGAATGGAGTAGTTTAAGAAGTTTACACTAATTTATAAAATGTATTGGTTTTGCATGGCAAGGTGCTGGTAGCAGGTGGCTTTTGACAGAAGTTAAAGCTTAACTACAAGAAAATTAAAAGGCTGAATCAAAGTTGAAAACCACCTGATATTTGAAGTGAAACGTGGCATAGTTATGCTATTTGAAAACAACTTCTCAGGTTGGTGTACCAAAGGTGTTTTTCTCTTTCATACACACACTCTTTTTGCTCAGCTATAAGCAGTTATTACTTCCCAATATTCCATTTATATATTTCAAATCAAAATGGGAGCTGTTCTGGACATCAGTTTAATCCAGATAATCCATATCTTGAATGGGTGAATTTGTGCAGAAGAATTTTTAATCCTTGCTGGATTTCAACAGAAAACAAAGCATCACAAAGGAGAAGAGATGCCGAGAATTAACTGTGTATAAACAGTGCAAAATCCCAGCAGAGTACTGAGATTCCACTGCCTGCTGGTTTATTGTTGAAGGCTGTGAAAGACAAGAAAGCATTGACATAAAACACATATTGATATTTGGTCTGTGGTGTCAACAGAGGAGCTGAAAATAAGGGGCAGCTCAGCACGTTGTTTCATTCTCCCTTCCTAGCATCCTACCTGTTTGTAATAACACAGCTTGCTGAAATTCAGACATCCTCCATCTGCTTATCTTAGAAGCAGAAGCACCAGAAATATCAATGTGTATGAAACACATGAATTATCATTACTAGTAAGCATCTGGCAATGCTAAAAGCAGAAACATTTAAAAAAAAAATACATCGTAATCATTTGCACCTAATACAAATGTGTGTGGAGGAAAAGGACTTTATAAACAAATTCTAAATGTCTTGTTTGTTTTTTTTTTTCCCAGACTGAAAGCATCTTGGAAAATTGAGTGCCTCAATATATGTGCAAACAAGCATGGAGAGAAGACTTTCCAACTTCCCATAGTTCATAGTTAGGAAAAGACTTTCATAAACACCCAAGTTAAAACGGTGACTTTTGTATATATAAAATATTGTTTAACATAAACCAACAATAAACCAGATTAAAAATAAATAGCAGCAGACAATGAAGAGCAGTTAACATTTCATGAGTGATGGAAGAAATGCAAGTTTGTGTGCAAATTTTGGCAGTGGGTGAGACAGCCACCATCCCTTCCACTCATCCTTTTCTGCCTGCATGTTCATTTCTATATGCTCATGATGTATTACCTGCTTAGCTTTATGGTGACATACAGAAACACAGATTTTCCTTAGCAGTGTCAAATTCCACTAAACATAGGCTGTTTTTAGCTTTGTGACAGAAATAGACATCAGGAAGTCAAGGATATGGCAGGTGACAATTTGAACTGCATCCTCCTGGACATGGGTGTAGCAGGGACTTCTGGAGGAAAGATCAAGACTCCACGCGTAGTGCACCTGGAAGAAAACAGCCTTATCCCCTTTGCACCTGCCACATTCCTTAAAAACACATGTACAATATATAGGGAATTAATACAGGAAGTATCACTCCTGGTGAGCCACTGCAGAGGCAACACTAATTCAGTTCAGTGAAGGAGAAAAGTCCTGGCAGGAAACTGAGCTAAGGTAGCTGTATAAAAAGTTAAGCTTGTGGTACAGTGGCATGAAGAGCTGCAAAGAGTAATTAGTGGGAGGGGAACTCAATTAACTGAAACAAACAACTGATTGTGCAATTAAGGAGCACCCTGTAAATCATTACAAACCTCTTGTCATGGAGCATTTCTCCACAGTCCTGCTGTACTGGCCCTGCTCAGTCGGCTAAGAGTTAGGGCTAGGCTGCAATCATGTTTTGATTGCTGTATTATGAACCACTAATGATAATGATTTGTGTACTTTCCTTAATTACCTCGAATAACAATGCACATTGCTAACCCTCCATCTCACTAATATTTTTACATACGGATTATGTAAAAGGAAGAGTGCAGGGAGTCATACAGAAATACACAGCCCCATACACCATATACCACATGCAGGTTACTGGTTTGCATCTGTACTTTTTGTACAGAAGACCAGCCCTCCAAGGGAAGGCACAAAGCTCCTTTATTATCAGATCATTTTGCCAGAATGCAACAAATGGTTATATTTTAAGTTTCAAATCCACTCAGACATCATTGGGAGGAAAGTTAGATTTGCACTTCTTTGATTATAAGGTTTGCTTCTATTTAGAAGAGATAGGAAGAGAGAGAAGAAAAGATCTCATTTCAGTATTATTCAAAAAGGGAATAATAGAGAAAAAAGAGATCAGTACAACAAAGCAGAGTAGTGATACCATGTGAGAAGGAGAGGATGTAAAAACTAAGTTGTCTAGAGATAAGATGCCTTGAAAGTTCACCTTTATGAGCTCCCTTGTTGTTATTTCACTAATTCTTTGTGATGAGATTGCTGTGTTGGCTGAGGACATTGAGTATGTTTATTCTCTAAAATTTCAGTAGAACTGCATGAGAGACTGGTAAGAGATGGAATTAAAATGTTTGTGCTCTATTTTGTCATAGCCTTTCCAACTACATGAAAAATGTTAATGTAAAAAAAAAAAAAAAAAAAAAAAAATCCTGCCATTGTTCATCTGAATTTCCTGGGGGGTTTGGTTTGCTTTTCCTTTCAATCCTTATATGTCAAGAGAACTTTGTTACAAAGGCAGCAGCTGCCCTCATGGTGGTTGGGCCATCACTGTCACCTGGAAAAAAAGGAAGCCCTGTTCCCCAACCTCCTTTCTGCCATACTGAGATGCATGAGCAACTCCTCTCGGAAAGCACAACCACTGATATGTCCTCCAGCACTGAGGGCTGCTAGTGAGCAGTGCCACACTGGCTGCTCTGAAGAAATGCCATCTTTTCACACACTTTTCACAGTACAAGCAGCTGTTTCCTACATTCCCTTGCTAAATGCATTTTTAAACCATGTTGGCAAAAATAATCTCTAAGGGAAATTTGCCTTCTGTGGCCCATTGTTCCTTGGCTTGGGTTTAGAGAAGCTACTAACGAGGCTGGTGATTAGTGACAATTCTGATGACAGTACGTATGGTGGGAACATCTGGCTGGATGCTTTGAACTGGATTCAGACCCACCAGCCTGACCCACCATTTGCTGCTGTGCAAATGGCTTTATATTACAGAGACTGCTGGGTCATTTATCTTCATTAAGTGACAGTCCCTAAACCCAATAATTAATGACAACTGGTTTGGAAATGGCTCTGCAGAAATGTGAGTACTAACAGAATAAACAAATTCTAGTAAGAGGAAAAAGTGCAGGCTGGAGGAAAAAACGATGTGAAAATGTTTTCCTCTCTGAAAGCTCTTGGGATCCCGAGAGGACATTTTAGTGTGGAAGGAACCAGTGATATTTCTTGACCAAAGTGATGAGCCCAGTGGCTGTGTAAAGCTGTCTGAATGTGTGAAAATGACACAGCTGGCAGAGGGCAAGCCTGGCAGCTTTCCTGGCATCCCAGGCATGGGCTGCACTGGCCTCTGGCTGCTTTTCCCCTGTTATTGCCAATAAATAGGAGAGCCACAGCTGGGATTCATATCTACAAGAGGAATAGGAGGAGGGTCTTCATGTGAAGTGTAGACAGGGTTTATATTTTTCCTTCTGAGTTTTTTGTGCATCCAGTCCCAAATTTCAATCCGTCCTAGCTTCCCACTTTCCTGAGTTACCTGAATTAATTTTTCCTTATTCCTGGAAGCAGAGTACCACTTCCTAGGTGACTTGGTACTCAGTCTTTGTAAATAAAGTGTACAATGCACAGTCATAGGATGTTTGCCATCCATGGATGGCATGATTTCAAGTTTCCCAGAAAAAAATCTTCAGTGAAAAATAGTTGACAGCTTCTGTCTAAGAAGGACAAAATAGTGACAGAAGATGTAAAAATAGACTTTACAAACCTAGTGGACTTAAGGAGCACAGCAGAAGAAGCCTAGTATGCAGATCTGCCCAGCATCATGGGCCTCTATTACAATTTCCACTAAAATCCCCAGTGACCATAGAAAGAAAGGCGATTTCAAAAAGCTGTGGTTTAAGGTAAGAGGGAAAGTGATTTCTATTTACTCTTGTATTATGTTAATTCACACAAGTACTCGAGAACGGAACTTTAGAAAATATTGATGGGAATTGCTGATGGATCTTGTTCAGTCTGTACAGAGAGGATTTTTCACCATTTCTAACCAGCATTAAGACCCAGCACTAAAATTGCACTTTCACCCCGAGCCCACTGCTTGACTAATCGCTTTTCATTACTTCCTAGTCTTTTTGTCAAAAAAAAAAAAAAAAGAAAAGGAGGAAAGCCTCTGATATTCTTCTTCAGGCTGTTCTGCAAAGAATAGCACATAAAATCCCTCTTCTCAGGGCTGTGAAGGGATTTTTAACTTTAAAATGAGAAGATTCCTTTATCAGCAAATCCCAGCAATGTTCCAACTGGACTAGTGGGGGAGAAAGTTCTAACTCATTTAAAGTAGCCTTGACAAGTTTATAATGAGCTTGTATGAGGAAGCAACCTCAGGTCACAGAGGACTGGCCTTGATCCAATAAATATGTTTTAGTTCCAAGTTTTAAATGTGCTGAAGGCTGTTTTATATTATAATGAAATTTAGTAATGTGCGAATACCTTTTTCTTCTGGTGTTTCGGTTGTTTTAAAACATGAGTAGCATTCTGTACTTACTGAGAAAAAGTACAAGTGAGTAACAGCAGAAGAAGCAGAAGTAAAATGATAAGGAAGCAAAGACATGAGGTTTGGGCTTAGTCAGAGGGCTCTATTTTTTATAGTAAGGATAACATGCCTTGACCAGTGATTCACAGGCTGCTGGTGGTCTGCAAAACCATTCTAAAAGTCTCACAACTGCTCTAAGAAACTTCCTATAGCTAAGTAAGAAGAAAAGTTACTCTCCCAGCAGGAACCAAGTCTGCTTCCTGGGGCAGCTCAGTCCTTCAGCATACATTTCTGGACATGGACAGGAGGTCCCTGCACGGTGGTTCCCTGCACAGAGAGCTGATCACCCTGCAGTGCCAGAGCCACGTGTGCTCATCCTCGAGTGCAATCCAGAGACCCCATTACCTGGAAGGGAGGGAGGGAGAAAGTCCCTCCCTGAGTGCTGAGTCTGGGTGACCACCTCCTGTAGTGGCTGTGCTGTCTTGGTTTGCAGCGATATACGGACAGAGGCTGGTGGGGAGCTCAGGCCCAGGCACCAGTAAGTGATGGAATTCTGTTAACCCTTTTGGCACCTGATGGATAGAAACCAGCATCCTGTTCAAAGGCATCCCCTCCCGTGGGGAAAAGGAGCAGTGTGACCCTGCAGGAGCCAATTCCCTTTATAAGTGTGTTTTAAATTCCAGCCATTCTGAGGAGCCGGTGAAAGCCCCCGGGCACATCCACAGTACTAATAATTACTTTGTTATAAAAAGAGGTTCCTGTGCATTCCTGCATAAAAATTCAGCACAGTTTTGTGAACTTCAGCCTGTTCCTGTTTCTCCAGTGAGCACCAAATGTCAGAATATGGTCACTGATCCTTTGCTTGTTAGGAGCAAAATGCTCAAATAATAATAATCAGGAAACCTGTAGGAATGCTCTCCGTTTTAGAAGGCTATGGAACAGATGGCCTGGTTATAGCACTGTTTCCCTCTGCAGTAAAGGTTTTGCTTTAATCCTGTAAGTACAACTCATCTGTCTCAGCCAAGGGGATCCTACAGGCTTTGTCAGTTTAGTGTGACTGTTTGGGGGCAAGGCAGAAAAGTTGCTTGCCATGAAAAATTAATGTCCTTCGATACAGGAAAGGAAAAAAAAAAAAAAAGAGACACATTTTAACCAAGGAAACAATGATTTTTCATGCAGGGCAGGAAGCAAAACATAAAATAGGGTATGTGGGGAAAGAGGGCAGGCAGAGCCCCATCTTGTGGCAGAAAGTCCAATTCCTGTTCCTCCGGCTGTGGATGAGTCACCGTGTCCCAGTGACAGTGCTGTGGGACATCGCTCTGTGCAGCTGGCCTTTAAATATTTAAATGTATTGGACTACAAGAAAGATGTCTGTTCTTTGCCAAGCAGCTGCCTATAAACAGCTTTCTAAATTACAAGTCTAGACTGCACTAGTGTAATCCGGAAGAGAACAGGAGGAATGGTGTAATTAGCTTTTCCCTTTTTTTCAGAAAATAACCCCTTTGTGCTGGGCAGGCAGGGATGGGTGTGAGGAAAGGAACTGAAGTGATGCTGGGCTTTGTTGGTGTTTGTTTGATCAGTTTGGGAGTTTGCTGTGGTCAGGAGCAGGAATACAGCTACATGCTGACTGCTGGCTGCTCTCGTTAAAAGAGAATTTCTCCAGCTCGCCCTTGCACCCAATCCAGCCATCAAAACAGACATTTCTTCAGGTAATTTCATATCCCAGGACAGTCACCCCACTCAGATAGCTGCAGGAAGACAGAAAACTATCAGTCAGTGACCAGCAGTTGCTATTTTGGGGTTTTCATGGTCCCAGAGCTGCAGGAGTGCAATGTAGAAGTCTCTACAATTTGTGTCCTGGCCACCTCTTCTGTGACAATCTGCTGCATGTCAAGGGAGACAGGAGCAAATAACTTGCAGGTATGAATGTCTCAGTCATATCCATGGGACTGTGTGAAAGAGATCAGAGATGCATTCACCATTTTTTCTAGCAAAGATCCAGACTTTTAAGAGATTTTGGCACATTGCACTGATTGCACTGATTCCAACAGGATCTGAACTTTCTCCTAATTTTTCCTAAGGACCATCAAATTCTAAAATTTCATGATTGGGGACTTTCCTGATATAAAGATGTACTTTTCTGAATACAGCTTACCTCCTGCCTTTAGTCTCCTGAAAAGACTGGAAATCATTACAAAGTTCTCTCCTGAGCTTTCTCTTGATTTCTCATCTCTGTTAATGAGCATTTATATATGGAGAACATGTTCTCCCATGTCATTTTGTTACCTGTGCATCTAACAACAAAGTAAAATGAGTACAGAAAAGGGTTTTGCATACTCCTAAGTTTATTAGAAACTTTTGTCAAGTCAGATGTTTCATTATGAACTTGGCCCAAGATTTGTAGACTGAGTTCATCCAGGTGTTCTTATGAAGAACTTCCTAGAAAGTAAATTGATGAATCATTTTGTCCATTTATATCTCCAGCTCAGATAAGAGTCTTATGGTGACTCAATGAGTCTGTGGTGACTCATTTCTGCTTTCTTGTGAGTGAAAGTGCAGTAAAGAGCTGAACAGAACCCTGCACCTCCCACAGAGACCCATGCTCAGAACAAATGTGCCCACAGGTCACTTTTAGCAGCCTTTGCCACGTGGCTTCTTCACATTCTCAGTTGAGGTCCTCAAGGGTGGGCATTTGTAGCAGGAAGCTGAATGGCAACTTATCAGAAAACTGTCATGGAAAAAGTGCTCCTACATTAGGAAATCTGTTCCTAAGAAAATAATCTTCAGCTCTTTCTGAAGAAATATTTTGTGGTGAATGCAGCAGCCATTACATCCTACACACACAAGCTTTTTTATTAACACTTTTTCCTATTGGAAGCATCCAATTGTTGCCAGAGTCTGCTACACCATGTGTGCTACAAGGAGGACTTGAGGGAAAGTGCTTAAGGATCTTCAGGCTGAGCACAAGAACCAATTAAAACAAGCAAATTAAATTCCTAAACAGAACCAGGGAAAGGATCTGTATGTTTTGGCTTACAAACACCCATTGGGCCACACTCACTTCCACCCTCTCCTTCAGCCTAAGCTTTTTCTGCCCTGTTGGATATTCTTTCCCTGCCTGTCTGTAAGAGAAATGACTGGACCAGAAACAAAATCATAAAGTAAAAGCTGCAATTTATGATGGAATGGTTGATAGAAGTGCTAGAAGGGCATACACTGAAAGATCAAATGGCATTGGGGAATCTTTGGATTTATGGGATGGCATGCTGAGGCAGAGGGAGGTGACATTTGAGCATTCCAGAATCTTACTTACCACAGAAAATATACTGACACTTTTTTTCATTCTAGAGAAGTGCCAACATCTCTCCTAGCAGCATCAAGGGACGTAGAGGGATCTTCAGTGGTAGAAAAGCAAAGCACAAATGCCAATAGCATGAGCCAACTGTGGATTATTCCCTGTTTCTGGAAGAATGCGGAAATATTTTATTCAGTATTTTTTTAAGTTTTGAATTTTCTGTTAACAGACTTTAAAAATACTTCACAAGGATTATTTTCAAAAGGTCAGGAAGTGGTATTAGTCAGGTTTGTTTTGCTGAGCATCCTTTGAAAGATGTTTTTCTACAGTAAACAAAAACTTGAGAAATCCTTAATTGGCAATTAAATGTGGATATTCCCATTTTTTAAAAAGGGCATTTAAAAAATCTCAAACTGATATGGTGATAAAGTTTGGCTTACTAATGCTATGTACAAATTCATTCTCAGTGTATTTCAATGTGTTTTTTGCAAATGTTTGTCCAGAACTCAGCTCTGGCTCCAGATAAATTTTCTTTAGAAGTAATGTTATACATTATGTTTCTCCCCAGCTATTGTTCACATGTTTTCTTTGCTGGTTCTCAGTTGTTGGTGTACACATTTTGCTGCATTATGTAATGAACTTTCTCAAGAGCTTTAACTGAGGGAAGATCTTGTGATTTTTGGGGGCCAGGTCCTTCCCAGGACACGTCACTGTCAGAGTGCTCTGAGCTCTGGCCCTCCAAGGCAGAGCTGGGAGTTGTTGCAGTAGATGCCAACACCCAAATCTAAAAGGAATGTTTTTCTCCTTTCACAATAACTTTCAGTCAGACAGAAAATGCTACAGCAGCAGAACTCCCTTGCCTTTCCTGGTATCAGTTTCTCATAAATCCCAGTCTTCTCTGAACATCTGTAACCTAATAGAAGTTTTCTTGCTCCTCTCTCTGTCCCTCCCCAATTCTCCCCAAACACAGTTTCTTCTTTATTATCTGTATATCCCTGCTCTGACCATGTATCTGAACAATTATTTTATTCTCCACTAATCAGCTTAGCACAGTCCTTCTGTAATTCACACCACACCCTGCCTGCTGCTGAGTGTTGTTTAATTCTGTAAAGCTTTCCAAGATACAAGCTGCTATGCACTGTGTCATCTTGTATTGGCATCTTGAATCTTTAATAAAGTTGTTCTCAAATAATGTTTCAATAAATGAAATGTACCTGCTGAGTTGATATTTTGCATATCAACATGATGAGCAATTAATGGGAAAGGAGATACAGTCAAAGGGAGTGATAGAGTAGCTTAGAAAGAAAGAAAAAGAGCCTTCCCACTATTTTTCTTTTTGCATTCAGATTTCAGTTCTTTTTCTTGAGATTTCTCCCACATAATTGTCAGATTTAATTATTTAGAACACATACCTAATAAAGCACTAAGACTAATTCCCTGGAAAACTGTCAAATGTGTAAAAAGGAGTGGTGAGAAAAGCCCTGGAGGGATTCTGTTTAACATTACTGCAATTCAGAAAAAGATGTGTGCATCAATACTAAGGGCTTGGGTATTTGCATATGCCTGTAGATCTGCACACGTGTTTATACATGCATATGTATTCATTTGCATACTAAACAATTCCTAAAAAATAAAAATAATAATAAAAAAAATAAAAGAAAAATAGATGGCAGAAAACTGTCTCTTTTTAGACAGAAAAAAGATTCCCCCCAGAATATCTAATTTCTGACTCTGTGCATTGATACAAACAGTTGATGGAAAGATTAGTGCTGACTTATTTGTGATGAAGAAAGGTTGGATTTCTCTGAGGATTCATTATGCAACTCAAAAACTCAGATCCTTACAAGTGCAGAGGCACCCAGTTACAAATAAAAATCACTGAGAAAGAATTACATCCACCTCCTTAAGAATCTGAGCCAGAGCACCTCATCTGAGGCCCATTTTTTGGTTTCCAGGGGCTTGAGAACAGGGGCTATCTCAAAGATGCTGCAAATAGAGATAAGGCCAAGGTCTGCTGCTCAGCCAAGGGAAGATAATGTGTTAAAGCATTGGTGCACTCAGCTCCCTGGCAGCTTCCCTGAGTCCCCAGGAGCAGCAGGGATTGGGCAGAGTTAACCAGCTAGAGAAGGACAAGTCAGGACTGGAAATAGCTGAGAAGCAGGAAAATGGGTGCAGGACAAGCAGTTTAAACTACCACTGTGGATGCTAGCTTTGGAGCAGGCAGCAGGGAGCCTGCAGAAATTGCAGGCTGCATAGCTTTCTCAAGTCCAGCCTGAGAAAGTAGCCTGGGAAGTTTTAAGGAGGATTTAAAACAATTCTCAGAGACAGAAAACAGCCTTACCAGGCGCTGTTTGTCTGTCCCTTGTTTTCTTTGCAGGAAAAAGTCAGGGGGTGGTGTGCCCCACTGACCAATGATGGTGATATAGTGATTTACTAACCAATAAGAGTTTCTTTTCTGTACTTTCCACGTACGAGTCTATAAAACAAACCTGAAGTAATAAACTAGAGATATTCTCCTAACCAGCTCCATGAGAGTCTGTGTTGCTCATTCCCAGCCGTTCTAATAGAGCGACACTACCACCACTGGTCCAGATATTCCCAGTGCTCCTCGGTTCTTTGCTCATGGGTTAGCACTTATTTACTTCATAAAGGTGCAGGAGGGACAATACACCAGAGCTGTGCTGAAAGGAACTGCAGACATGTCCTGGGTTACAGGGGGAATCTCCTAGAAGCCAGCCAGGGTCAAGCACTCAGCTGAAGGGCCTCAGAAGATTATGGACAGAGGAAGCAGAAAAGGACATTCTTCATCTCTGTTCTACTTTTAGGGGACACAAAGTTTGGTGAAGAGGGGCTTTCAAAGAGCAGAACCCAATAAAGCAGCTAAAATCCCCCTTTGGCTTGTGCTCCCTTCTTAAAATAATGAGATTTTCATCCACACAGAGCTGTCAAGATGGATGAAGAAAGGAAGGACTACAGTAGACATTTTTGTGTCTAAGAACACTGAGGTTTCAAAGACCACGAGACATGCTTGAGCCTGCTCATTAAGAGGCATGTTTGCTTTCCCCCTTGATTTTCTCATTTACTTCAAGATGTCACAGACTGATCACATTATCTGTGCTATTCTTTTATTGGGGACTTTTGTGTCTGCTCAGGTGTACTTTGTGCACATGCATGAATGGGCACGTGCATGAGATTGAGGTGTCTGGATTCTGTACGTGTGGCTTTACACAATCTATAGATAAAGCCTCAGGGTGTAAGAAGAATAAAGCTGGGAGAATCAGCACACATAGTAATAGCTTCTGCTAATGGTGGTAATTTAGAGAGCAACCAGGAACTACATCAGGTACGTTTAACTTTTTGCCAGTATAAAATAGTGATCCTGGTTGCTTGCTTTACTCAAGAGTATCCTGAAAGTTAGAACTGGGGAGAGGCAATTAATATTATACTTCTCAGATGTTGAGAAACTGTCTCTTGGGAACAATTTCTATTATTCAGAATAAAATTAGAGCCTGTAAGAGTTCTGCCACCCAGTATTAAAACTCTTCCACTCCCTAAAATATTCCTTGATTTTACCATTTCTGTGAGTACCTGAGAATGGATGGTAATTCCCCTGAAAAGAAACCTTAATAGCGTAATTAAAGCTGCAATGCATCCTTTCTGCTCCAGTTTTGAACTTCAGGGGAGCTCAGTGCTGTAATCTCCCTTCTGGGATGATATATATGTCTTCCACTGAGTTACTGCTGATTCTGAAATGCATCATCTGCTGGCATTCCAGATCTGCCCCTTCTCTTCCCTCTGCTTGCAGGTCTGCTGCAGCACCTCAGGACCTACTGTCCCAGCCCTATCCCATCCTAAATAAACAACTACAAACCAGAAAGAAAATCTTGCTGTTGTAAATGTGAGCTAAGTCACGTTTAGCTGTGTTCTCAGCCTGGCCAGGCTACATGGTCTCAAAGCAGCCATAGTTTGAGCCTTCCTGAGGTTTCAAAAGGGGACAATTTCCTTTCTCTTCTCCCCTCTGTCTTAAGACCTGAACTGAGATTTCCTGAGATATTGCAAGGAAAAAAAAAGAAAAAGATGGTCCAGGCTGCTGTGAAACAATTCTTGAAGGGGTTGCTGTTGACAGGCCTATAGCTGACCTTGGCAATGTGATGGATTGCTCCAAACCATCCGTGACATCCCAGGGAAGATGCACAGACATTTCTTCATACACATCTTTCAAATCATTCCTCAAAGTGTGGATTACACCATGGGACAAGAGCTGAGGTCTTGTTGATCTTCCCAAGATGTTTTTGCTTAGCAAAAAGCACAAGCAGATAAGGTTTATACCTTATTTATACCTCATTGTCTGCTTGATAAAAACCTTGTTAGTTCATACCAGTATTGTTTGCTTGATCTAAATAAATTACATTGTGGGTCAGATGATGTACAGAAGCTGTCCTATCAGCTTGACAGCCAATAGTGAGGATCTGGTGGTTTTGAAAAGGAAAACAAAGACACAATATTTTTGCTTAGTTAGAAAGTTTGAGTTGTTTTATCATGAAGAACAGAAAACTATGAAGTCAGGCTGTAGTAACCAGGAGACCAGGCAGGATAAGTGCTGAGCTAAGCATAGCAGAAGTCTTCTGGGTAGCCAGCAAGAGTTATGTCCTAATGTGGGTAAGAGATGCTTAGGAAGTGAATATGCAAAGGAGCTGCAATAAAGTAGGAAAGGCAAGCCTGAGGGGGTGGCTGTTTTTCACAGGACAATATTTCTAGGTGTCAGAGCACCCCACATCTGGCAGGTTGTGCTCAGGTAAACAAGGTGCAGAATTGCTTTGATGTTGGAAATATGCCAAAATTTTTAACTCTGTTTCCTGATTTTTGCTTAAGCAAGCCTGCTACTTTCCCTAATAATCTTTGTGTGACTGATCAGAAGCAAACCACGCAGAGATAAAGAGTGGCAACTGTGCTACTTAATTTCAGTGTTATCTGATGCTTGTGATCCTGGTGTCCTGTAATGCTGGTTATTGATACAAAACTAGTCGATTCTTCTCTGTCAGAGAAGCTAAAGCAGGCTTGCATTCTGTCCAAATCACCCATTGAATGTTATTGTTAGGAGAAAGACATTTACTTCTGTCCTGGGGATACAGTCATTAGGGGAACAATTAAGGAAAGCAATCCCTTTCCTTGCTGAGCAGTGTGAGGTGGTTTCACCTAGACAGCCGAGGAGGGGGTGAAGTGTCTGACTAGTGAGGTTCAGTGGCACAGGGTTTGAACCCAAAAGAGATTGATTGGGATTTGGGATGCACATTACCCAGAAAAAATGAATTCTAAGATTTCTGAAATAGTTATTCAGGTGTCTTGAGTTTCACAGAGTCTGCAGGCAGCTGAACATGAGGTGTTGCAAGCTGAGAACAGCTGTTGCTCTAATTTATACCTCAGGGCCCTTTTCCTGCTCAATATCTGTTGAAATGGAGTGGGCCTAAAGGGAATGTAAATTCATCTTATTTTTGCCCTCACTTTAGTCTGTTCTCCAGAGTGTAGCATGATACACTCTGTATTTTCCTATGAATTTCTTTCTGATGATCTCCTCAATATACATTTTTTAAAATTATTGTTTTATCTCATGGTCTGTAGTTGACTCCTACTGTCCAGTGTGTGAGAATGCAATGAAATTCATTTGGCCTCCTAATTTGTCCTGTGCAGAAGTGGGTAGTTTTCCAGAAAAAAAGCTGGACTCTTAAATTCCCCTGGAATGAAATGCTAGTTTTCTTTGAGTCTCACTATAATGAAAGTGAACCAATTTGTTTTATGAAGCTGTCTTTAGCTCCTTGTAAGAGCTAGTGATAGAGACTTGAGCTGGGCCTGAAGGATAGCAGGGAACATGATAAAACATCTAAAATCCTTTTACTATTAAATAGTGGTTCTTTCAATGAAGGTGTCTTACACTCAAATACATGTGTCACTGACAAAATTAGACATGCCACTGAATCACAAACTCTTTGGGGCAATTAGGTCGTCTTACCCTTAATATCTCCTCTTTTACTGAGATTGCATACTACTTTCCCATTCTGCGTTGGTTATATTTTACCTTGTGATTTAAAGTTCTTCCTGGAAATCGGTCACTGCAATACACTGGGCTTATCAAGGATGCTGTAATTCTCACTCACAAAGCAAAATTCAAAGGTTTTATTAATATTGTTCAGTATTTTTGCGTATGTCTCATTCTGCATATAGATAGGGTTTTCTTTAGCATATATACCAGTGACATGGATATAAACTTAGTTACAGAAATAGACCTGTACCCAGTGCCTTCCAAAAATAGCTAAATATTCCTTATCTTCTTTATAGATAAGACTTCTGGAAGCTGTCAATATATATAACACCCTCTGGATCTAATGTGCATTACTCATAAAGCTACTCGTAAGAAATGTGATGGAGCCACAAGGAGTGCATGGGAATGTTTTTTACACCACTGAAATTTAGGTACCTTGACTCATTTTAATTTTCACTCTAAAGAGGAAAGATCATGATTCTAAGAAGATGACATTGTCTCTTAAAATTTTTGAAACTTTTTTTATTCATTTGGAAGTCACTCTTTGCCTACTTTGCTGTTTTTCTTTTTCCTATAGATAAATATATAATATTTCAAATAGTAATAAAGACATAAAGGGTTTGTGGTTTTGTTGGAATTAAATGTCTCTGAAGACTCCACACAATCCACTCTTGCTCTTCTTGGCCACTGGGTAGAGCTCTCCTTCATGGGAAATTTCAAAATTTTTGGAGGTTTTTCTTACCTCAAACCCTGTCTCTGTGCAGCTCCTGTCACAATAGCAGGGGATTTTTTTCTCTCCCTTATAGAACCATCTGCTTTTTAAGCTATTTATTCTTGGTTATATTGTTGACCTTTCTTCACATTCCCCATTTCAGTAAGCACAGTTAAAATTTCATCTCTTTACTCCCAGGGTTTCTGTAACTTGAAGCAAAGATAATACTGAAAGGCATTGCTTGGCCTGATCTCACCAGCTGAAAATGCTTCGTAGAACAGAGCCAGGGGACTCAATTGACCATGAGATTTGACTTCTGTGGGTTAAATCTAATGTTTTTTTCTTAACTCCCTTCTGACCCTGGCCAAGATTCCACATCTGACTTCATCTTGCTCATTTGCTGCAAGAGGAGGTTTGAGTGTCTCTATTTAACTAGTATTTTTTTTTTTAGAATTCATATCATATTTGGGTCTCAGAGACTATTTAGAGAGGTTTAAAAGGAAGCAGACTTATAGCTTAGGGGAATGTGCTTCTTAACTCTGTGCTTTTGACTTCTTATTATTTCTTGTTTTCCTGACAATAATACTATCAATACCAAGTCAAAGGGAATTCCCTGGTTGAACTTGTTTTTCTCACAAACTTCTTATCTGTCTGAACATTCATCTGCCCAGAGCTCAGATCCTGCCTTAAAGTTTTATAACATTTATTTTTATCAGATAAGAATCTTCTTTTGAATATTTTTCCTTTTCTCTGTTAAAGAAGACTGATTTTCATGTATAGCACTTGCTTTTATCAGATAGAAGGGGTTTTGAAAATTATCCTCTTTTTTTTTTGTTAAAAAAAGAGATTTCATGTAAACTTCATCTTGCAGAATTCTGTGGCTGCAGAGTTAGCCTGGGATTCGTGGTTGAAGTCAAAAGTGCTAAAAGAAGGAAAGAACTCTAATGCATTTCTCCATCATGGGTTTGGTGCCACAAGATTCACCCCAGATTTTTTTCAGAATGTGCCCTAAGGACATCAGTAACATTATGGTGTTGAGAGCATTTTCTTATGTGCTTTTGGGTATAGGTACCACAATTACTTACATGTTCTATGAGTTCATTTAGCTCTGGATTGATCTTTTTTGGATCTGTATGAAATGAAAATGAAACAGAGACTACTTGATGATCAAAAGGATTGAACAGCTGTCTGTTTTGTACAGCAGGTGCATTTTTTAACCTTTTGAAAGCCAATAACATATAACAAGGCCATTTGTCTAAGCAAGTGCCCCTGACATTGTGGCAGGGCTTTCCAGACCTTCACAGGCTGTAAGTAATGTAATACAATTTAACACAATATAATATGTTGGTCCATAAGAGCCTGCTGCTAGCCACAGTCCCTGACACTTAAATCTCTGGATGTTTATAACACTGACTGCCATCTGCTCCTTGCTGCCTGTGCTTTAGCACCTGCATTTGAAACAACTGTTGCTTTTCTGCTGTATCATTTATGTTTCAGAGGTTAAAACTCTAGAAAAGAAACACGACTAAGTCATCTTTGAATTTTAGTGAGATGCTTTAGCACATCACACCCTGTGTACTCTGCTAAGCCCTTCTAAACAGCAAGTAGGAGATGTGACAGAATTAAGTTTGTGCCTGCTGCCCTCTGTCACAGTTTGGCTGCTAAAACAAAAGCTTCTCCCATCACTACACTTAGGCTCTGCTAGTGATGTTTGTCACCTCAGGAGGCAAGCACAGATTGTGTTGGGAGTGTTACTGCCTGGCTCACAGGGTCAGATCACTCTGCTCTATCCGATCAGAATACAAGAGTCCCTTAGACCTTTCATAAATATTTTGTTTAAGAGGAATACTGAAAAGGTATTCACAAGGAATTAATCTATTCATTTTCTTAAGATACAGCAAATAATTCAAGAAAATAGTTATTTAACCAACTTGACTCTGTATCATACAGCTTCTTTGCCAATATAAAATGACATAGTTCCTTTTTATTCAGTGGAGGTACTCTAATTTATATTTTTGGAGAATCTAGCCATATCTCCTTGTTGTGCTAAGGTTATCTTATTACATTATAATGTTATTGAATATCCTCTGCTGCAAAGATCATTTACTTTGTATGGAAATCAGCTCAGAAACAACATGCTAGATCATATTATTCCTGACTGTTGTGATAAAATACAATCAGAAATGCAGAAACCAACTCTCTTTCAGGAAGGTGAAAGAGCAGTACAGAAGATCAGAGTTATACTAAAACATCTAGAAGATGTCATCTTTCCTAAAATGCATGTTTTGCTGGAATTTGATTTTAAAATGAGCAATATACATCTTGTTATATTTCAGATATAAATTAAATGTTCTTGAACTGTTTCCTTTTCTTTCAACATTTTAATGGAAAAAATAATTATTAATTATTTAATTTAATTAATTAATTTTATTTATTTAATTAATTAATTGATTGATTGAATTTAATTTAATTAATTATTAAGAACTCTTACTAAAAAAGTAAAGTAGTAAAATTTCACTAATATAGAAATTGTGGGTATTTTCAGATTTATTCCTTAACCTAAAGCTTAGGTTTCTATGTTTGAGCATGTATAACAATAAAATTAATTATAACAATTGATTGTCGCAGCTGACCAGCTCAACAAAAATTTGGAATATTTCAGTCACGTGCACAAGCAGCCTGTTTTAGTACAGTATCTTTTGATAAAAGAGATTTACAGTTCAATTTTGGATGAAATAAAGTCAAGCATTTCAAAATACTTTCATGGACAATTTTAGAAGCAGGCACAAATCACAAAAATATCAATTATGTGTACAATATAAAGGGGGTAGGAAAACTGACCTCCAGCTTGTCCTGCATTTGGGTAGCACTTTCAAGAGGGCAGGAAGGTAGGTGGATTGGGGTCATCTGTAGAAGAGATACACTGGAGTACAAAAATCCATGTATCAGGTATATGAATCTCCAGCTTTCATTTCTTCAACTCTATTGTATTGATTTCTGGCCTTGCTTGAGTCTCTCTCACCCAAGACAGAAGGGTCTTTCGGAGTTTCATGGGCTCAGTTTCCCTCGGGTTGATATCTTCAACAGGAAAAGCAGCAATACAGAAATACACAGAGTGTGGAGTGGGGCCTTCAGAAATAACGACAAGAAAAGGTGATGAGGGAGTTTTGTACAGGCTATCAGAACTCTGTGAGAAATGGCAACATTTAAACTTGAGCATTGCTCTGTGTCTCTCAGCTGGAGGGTTCCTTTGTCCTCTGTTATTTCTGTGATCAATACTGAGGCTATCAGAACCCCGATTACAGGCCCCAGCCCCACAGCTGCTATAGTTAAGCAGAGATTTCTTCACTTTGCTGTAAGAAATCAGGCTTATTCAGTTTTTTTATTGAGTTTGTTAAAAATGTCTTTCTTTTTTCCTCCTCTGCAGCTAAAAGACTTTTCCCCTGGCTCACAGCAAGGAACAGCTTCTCTTGGGAAGGCTCTCATTTCTCCTGTTCTCCTTTGGCCATCCCAGCCACTCAGATGGCTCCTCTGCTTCAGCTGCTACCCTACAGACTGAGAAAGCTAAATCTTCTCTTAGTTCACTTTAAAATAATCATACATAAACAGCAATGTTCCTCGGTATTGGAGCTGAGGTGAGGGAATTCCAAAGGGGCCTTCAAAAGTGTTTATACATTTCACCACTCATGGTAGGAACTCCCAAATGGTTTGAGCTCATATAATAAAATTTCTCATTGAAAAAGACAACCCTTTATCTGCAGGAAACCTTTTTCTTCTCCAACAATCTCCCATTTTCTTGACAAATAAAGGGCTAAGCCTGAAAAGAACAAATGTTCCTGCTTTAAGTGTCATTTTCTCTAGTAAGCCCTGCTCAGTTTGGTTCTTGTCCCTCCTAAAGAAATTTGAGCTCTTCCCAGTAGTGCCAACGTTTTGAGTCTAAAGACACATCTTCAGCAGGGCTGAAGGAAAGCTGTGAAAAGCCTCACAAAACAAAGCCACAGATTTGGTGCTTGAAGAGAGAAACTCACTAAATCCCAAGGTTTGTTACCAAGCAAGGACCCAATACGTTCTATCCATCCTTCTGCCTGAGGGAAAGATGCAATCATCTGGCACAGGCTTACAGGGCATGAAATAACAACTTGGCTGTGGCATCTCAGGTCAGATCCCTTCTGCTGCTGAGCCTTGAAGAGGGGAGGGGAAGGTTGGGAGCAAAGTGCATGTGTCTGTATTTTCCCATGCTTAGGATTTTATATAACTGCATTAACACCTGCTGAATGGAAAACTGAATTCTTCCTGCCACTTGAATGACAAAGCTGCCAAAACAGTGCTGAATATTTCTTTCAAGGCTGATAAAGTAATCTATCAGTGCTGGTCACCACTGAGTCTCTGGGAAACCTTCAAATGCAATTTTCCCTGTGTAGGATTGTACTTATTTTGATTTTCAATGAATTGTATCAGCGTGAAACCACCCGAAGAGGACACATAAGGAAAGAAAAAGACTTAACTGGTGTGTTTCTGATTGACTGTGTAGTTCAATATTGTGCTGTGAGCTGCATTATCAGTTAAGCTCATCCTTTTCACAGGGAGTGGGATGGTCTGGAGAGAAAGCAAGTTATCTAAGCTATGTAAGGGACAATAAAATTGTGGATACTGGTTGGGATGGGGTCTTTGACATGGATGAGACAGAGTAAACCACCACCCACCGTAAGTCTACGTACTGGCATTTACTTAAGAACAACTCATATCAGAGCTTTTTAATTAGAATTTCCTGAATTATCTCACACATCCACTCACTGTCCCCCTGCACTGCACTCACCAGGTCTCAGAATTCTTCCCCACTGCCAGCCCAGGCTGCTGATTGTCCCTCAGCATTTATCTTCCTGATCTCCTTGATGTTCCCCACATCTGACATCTTTTCCCCAGCAAGATCTTCATCTTCTTTCTCACTTCCTCCTTTGGAAAGCGCTTCTTCTTGGGAAACCCTTTTTTGGAGTCTCTTTTTTTCCCAATCCCCTAAGCCCACTGTTTTCCTGACCCAAACAGTCAACATGCAGAGCAGTAGACCACAGAAGAGGAACAGCAAGATAATTCAATCTTGGTCATCCACCCCCTCACACATGCACACCCAGTTATGTGCTGCCATTGGCACTCACTGTACAAAGTGGTTTTTTCCCCTCTAACAGTTTCAGAGCTGTTCATAGCTATTCTGGTATCTGTGAGCTGTCTGGCCCTGAGACTCTGCCCAAATTCTACAGGCAGAAAAGGGGACACCAACATTTTCAGGGATCTTTGTTTATCAGAAACTAATCCTAGAGTTGAGAAAGTCATTTTCTTACTAGCTTGAATATTTGTGTGGCTGCTGTACAACAGAAACATGATTTTTCTCATTAAAATCTCATGTACAACATTGTTTGAACATTGTGTAAACCCTTCATATAAAGAAGATTTACTGCTTTTCCTCTTAATTTTCCTTGTTTAGTTCAAGTCCCTGTGTGATTTCTTTAATGCAGGGGTTTGCCACTGAGGACAATTTGAAATGCAATGCTTGCTACTCCTCCAGCAATGAGGCCAGCTAAATGAATCCCCAGCTGGAACAAATTTCAGTGCTCTGCCCCACTTCATATTGATGCAAAAAACAACAGTAGAGGGAGAGCAGGGACTGAATGAGAGGGACAGCTTCCCAAGTGACCTTGTCAGGTACATACACATATCTAAAATCCCACACATGTGTACACACATATACATATATACATACATATATATATAAAACATGTATGTATACCTTGATGCCTTCTATATTAATTTACAACAAGCTCAGCTTCTGATATTTCTAATATCTCCACTTTAATATTTTTTTTTCAGTGAATTAAATCACTAAAATGCAATGGCAGGATGATTTTTGCATGTCTGATCTCAAACTTTGGCAAGTTTTCTCTCTTACCTCTAACTTTACTCTTCTTCCTCAGGAAGTTTCACAGATTTTATAGAAATAATTATGATGAGCCTTCATGTGTCCTTGCCTTATACTGCATATCACCAGTAAAATGAATCCTTTGGAAAATAATTTTAGAAAATTATGAGATAATGGTCTTTAAAAGACACCTCTTTATATGTGTGCAGACAGAGCTGAATTCCAGCACTGCTGTTTTGGGCTAAATGTGTGCTCTTTGCTCCAAAATATTCAGAACCACCTCAGCTGTATTTGTGCCTGATACACCTACCTTTAAGAACATTGCCTGCCCTTGGCAAACTTCAGCTGAGCAGCATGGGCTAAACTCTGAGTGCCTCTGTCTGTTAATAGTCTAGGAAAATCAATCATTTGCCATTTTTGAGGGATGTGAGCCAATACTTTAAGTTTCTCTTTGCTTATGTAAATCCAGTCTCCCCTTTCAGGGGTGCTTTGTCCCTGGGATAGCACTCAGGGTGACACTGAGGCACTGAGGGCATTTGATGGGATGCAGGACAGAGCTGCTGGCTTGCAGGTTGTGGATTCCCCTTTTATGTGACACACAAGTGACAAGAAATGGGAATTTATTAGGAAACCCTCCTTCTTGTGCAACAGATAGATGACACATACTGAGACAGGATGGCAGGTTAATGAAAAATAAGACCTGCGAACTTTTAGCTGCTGTGGTAAAGTAGGGAAGCCAGGCTGCAATGTCTGTTTGTAGTTTGAGTCTTCTACAATTCTGAACTACTTCAGAGTGCAAAAGCCAACTCTGTACATGTAGAAGCAACCTAATTTCACATTTCTATGGGCAATGCATTTGTTTAGATGGTGCTTCTACTCTCTTCCCTGAAATGGGGAGCAGGTCCTTTCCCATGGCTGCAGGAATTGCTCAGAAGGTGCTTTACCCATTTCTAAAAACAAAACAAAACAAAATAAAATTCCAAACCACCTAGATGGAACATCTGAGAATTTGGTAGTACTGAGCTGTTGCCTGTGCAGAACTGTGGTGAAGTGCAAGAAACAGCCCCCTTCAAAGACTGTTTAATGTCCCAGCTCACGGCTGGGGGAAATAATCCCTGCTCCTTTTCTTTCACAAGAAAACCTTCCAGTAACTGCTCTTTTTAGCCTCTGAGTCAGTTGACTAAATGTTTAGATTCAGAGGTTTTGGAATTGTAGTTTTGGAAGCAATCAGGAAAAATCTGACTTTGTATGCAGTAATTCTGGAGGAAAGGGTGATTTTTTGCCTGAACAAAGTCATGAGGTAGAACAGAGGGCTCCAGCCTCCCTCTCTGAACCACAGTCGCATCACATAAAGTCTTTCCTCTTTCATAAAATCATCTAGGAAAAAGCAAGCCGGTGAATATGGGTGGGACATATAAACTGATGGACTCATTTAGGTAAGAGCATTGAGGTCATTAGGTCATTTAGCTAAGGTCATTGAGGCCAATCACTAAAGCACCTCCCTAAATGCCACACCTACATATCTTTTAAATATTTCCAGAGATGGTGATTTAAGCACTTCTTTGAGAATCCTGTTCCAGTGCTTGACAGCCCTTTCTGTGAAGACGTTTCCTAATATCCAATCTTAACCTCCCCTGAAACAACTGAAGCCATTTTGCCTTGACCTCTCACTTGTTACCTGGGAGCAGAGATTGAACCCCACCTGTCTGAAACCTTCTTTCAGGGAGTGAAAGGTCACTCCTGAGCCTCCTTTTCTCCAGTCTAAGCATCCCCAGCTCTCTCAGCCAGTCCTCATCAGATTTGTGCTCCAGATCCTTCACCACCTCCATAGCTCTTTGGAAAGTAAGCATGTGGAGTTTGTAATATTTAGTAGCAGCAAGAGGTGACTTTCTGCTCTCATCAGAGAAATATTGACAGTAGAGCTCTCCTCTGCATCCTGCTGAGGCACAGGGGCCATCCTGGAGCCTACAGGTTTGTCACTGCTGACACCTGCAGCAGCCCTGGGCTTTGGGAGGGTCTGCTGCTCTGCCTCCTGACCTCTGTGTGTGTGATCTGGGATGATCACAGCCTGCAGAAATACAGCCACAGGCAGAAACAGAGGCTATCAGCAGCTCTGGCTGTTCTGAGCTGGAGATGGGCAGATGATGAATCGATGCAGGCAGAGAGGCACCGTGGCAGCAGAGCCCTGCATGCAGCAAGGGCTGGGCTCTGTCTCGTGTCTGATTTATGTCAGCAGGCTACAGATGAGGTCAAAGTACTGTTCACATGGATAGGAAAATGAGTATCAGAAGACATATCCAAAAGATACCTTCTGGGGAAAAAAAAGTTGAAGGATAAGGAGTTTTGCCTAGGCATGGCTTCTAGCTTCTGACCTACCCTCCTCTCTGGACCCCAAGTGGCTCTCTGGACAAGGGAAGGGAAGAGGAGAAAAGGATCAGCTGCATCTCAGGGCCACAGCTCAGCTTGACCTCATGCTCTTAAATTCACAATAAATCCCTGTACCAGCTATGCTGCTGACACTCTGTGCCAAAACAGACAGGAGTAAATATCACCAATAACACGTTCCAGGCAGGAAGTCAAGGAAATTACGTGCAGGGTGTCAGCAGAGATGAGAAGAGAGGCCACTGCTCATCGAGTCCAAACTTAGCACTGACCCATGCATCCAGGCTAGCAGGGGGTTAGAGAAATCAGAGATATGTGGACCTTCAAAGATCCAAAGTAACTAAAAAAGAAAAAACAGGTTCTGTTTTTATATGTTTTTATGTTCATAATAGTCGCCAGAACTTTGACCTGAAATGGGAGATGACTACAGTTTTTCTCTCTTTTAATCGAACTTCAGGACATAATAAACATTGAAGGTTTTTATTTTCCACATATCTGTGTTAGTTTTCATACCAGCATAGTGTCTGGAGCAGTAAGGAAAATTAATATATTCTTTCACATAGTTAACAATTTGTAAGAAAATTACTTATTTCAGCAAACACTATCTCTTTTTCCCCATGTTTTGAAATGACAAGAAAATAACTAAATTTTGCCATTTTAGCTACAAGATTTATTTGTGTGGCCTGCTACCTAAAACTGTGTCTGACACTAAAAGATGGTTTAGGTGGATGAACACCCTAAACTCTGCAATGGGCTTGCTGCTGCTACTATAACTGGGAATTTTAATTTTCTCCAGACAGCAAGGCACTGTTATCAGAAGAAGAGGAAGAAAAAGTAGAAGAGGAAGAGGAAGAAGAGGTGGAAGAGGAAGAGCAGTCAGTGCTCAGCTCTGGGTAGTAGCAGGGAGATGCAAATGCTGGACTGAGAATTCGTGCCAGAGCAGATAAACATGTGAGAGGGCTGAAAGAAGAAAACATGCAGCTTGGAGCTTGGCTGTATTTTTAGATGTGAGTAGGTAATTCCTGAATCTGGCCTTCTGTACCCTCAGGTGCTCAATGTCAGGAGAATTTCCTTGGTTTTAGTGGGAAAAAGGGAGCATTTGTTTCCAGTTCCTGTGGAAGTGTTGTGTGGACCTTGGTGTTCTTGCAAACTTTGGGTTAGCAGCTTATAGCTTAAACACTCCAGCATAAAAGGCTTTAGTTGCCAGATCACTGAAATAGTTCTTCACATGCAGTCCCATGTTCCAGGGTATGGTGAGTGCTGGGCACTTCCCAGGAAATTTCCCACTGCAGTTCTCCTGTTGTGGCCCCAAAATGGAGTGCTGTTATGTAGGCACTTGAGGAAATATGCTCTTTTTATTACCAAGAGACATCTCATTGTCTTGGTTAAAGGAATCCTTCAGCCTCCATTTGGGGTTTCTCCAGAAATATGGTGTTAGAATAAATAGAGCTGACCCCATTTTGCCCATCACCTCACACACCAGTGCCAGTTCTGGGAGCAGTGGTTAATAAACAACCAGTCAAAAACTTCAGTCTCTCCCATTGCTTAACAAAACTTCCAGCCTGGAAGTTTTTCCTTGTGCCTAGGGAACACTAACTTATCTCTCTGCAGCAGCCTCCTAGGCACATTTGAAGGATGAAACACTTTCCTCAGGCTTCCCTACTGATCCCCATTATTCCAGCCTTTCCTATGTTTTAGATCTCTGATGAGCCCCTTTTTGTTTGTAGAGTTCCTCCAGTCTTCCCTATTTTTTTAAACTGTGGTGTTCAAAATTAGGTATATTCCAGATGTATTTTTAACAACTACAGTGAAATGATACATACCTGCATCTCCACAGCTGAGCACCCTTCATGCATATTAATATTTATAGTTTACATAAATCAAGTTTCTTTTCTGCAGAAGGATGCAAGTGTTCCTTATTTTGCAGCTTTTGCAGTTCATTATTCCTGCGCACGTCTTCCTCAATTTATTTTCTGAATCAGCTCATTTAAGATGACTTTCACATTCCTGTTCTGATATCCTGCTACACTCCCAGCTATAACTCCATCATTTAGTATTTTAATGTAAGTGCAGTTTTTAAAATAATAATTTGAGGGAAGACATAGTGACTTCTTTGCAGGCATTATGAGATTGTTCCTAGCACAAGGGGCATTGGAAGAGAAAGTACAAAGAGATATTTGTAAGATGTGATATCAAAAATCAGTTATCATCAATGAAAAGTGAGAGCTTTCAGTGCTGAGTAACACCAGGTGGAGAGGGGCAGGCAGGCAGGCTGAGCCCCAACACAAGTGCATTTTGATGTGAGAAGGAACTGAAAAATATAGAGAAAAGATGAGGTGGAAACAGCAACAGGCTATGGAAACATCCTGTATCTGTATTTTTTGGGAGCTTAAACTGGAGGAAATGACCTGTACAGGATGAGTGTGCATATGAAAGAGTGCACGCTTGCACTTGGATAGTTTATTTGCTTTCTGACTGATTTTGGGTTTGAAATGGGATCACTGGGATCACTGAGTTGTGCTGGTTCTGATGAGATTCATGGTTGTACTGCTAAATTTAGGGAAATTTGTCATGCTCAAAGAGTAGGATGTTAAGCATCCTACTCTTTGATTTGATGTGATGGTCAAGGATAGCGTATTCATGACCACATAAGACTAAAATCAGAAGTATAAAAGATGTGTAGTGCAGACTGAAAGGACAGATAATGATCTCAAATCAAAACTCATGCCCTATCATGCATTCAATTTTAATTTTTCAAAGGCAATTAATATACCAGCCACCCTCAAAACTGCTTTCTATGTCAAGACAAACTGGCCTTTGCAAGCAAAGAAATTTTGATAATTTTGAGAAGCCTGATTGGAAAAGATGTGTTCAACCTCCTTCTGTGGGCATGCTCTCATCAGAAAAAGGGTTTGGTTTGACTGTCTTTGCTAGCAGAATGTGTCTCACTTCAACTGATTTTCTCTGTAAAGGGTGTGTGTGGGGTGGGATGTCTGGTAAATCATCCAGATGAATGTCATAAGTAGAATTATTCTGGTTTCACTGGGTTTACAATGACTTTATGCCACACTAGCCTCATTTATTGTCTCAGGTGTTATTTTAATATAAATATGAAGTGCACAAAGAGGAGTAAATGACCAGTGGATGAAGTAAATTCCATCAGGATTGGACTTTGGAGTCAACAAATTACAAGCATCAGAGACTGCTTCTTGCATTTTATTTGCATCGCTCTTTTGTACCGATACCAGCTCTTCCCAAACACTGCTTGATTTTCCTCAAGGTGTTTTCCTTGCCTAAAACATCCTGAAGGGATGGTAAATGTGCAGATCTCCTCTTCTAGCACCTGTAAAAAGTTGTGTTTAACTTTATTACTTTTGTGTTCTCCCATCTTCCCCTGAAAAAAAATAACCCTTTTTTATTTTTTTATTTTTAAATTATTATTCTGAGTCCATTTTTTAAATGATTGAAATGGATTTTTGAAATGGATTCTTGAACCTGTGCTGGGGCCTCACCACCCACACAGGGAACAACTTTTCCCAATATTCTATTTAACCCTCACTGTTAAGCCATTCCACATTGCTCTGTCACTCCAATCCCTCGTCCAAAGTCTCTCTCCAGCTCTCCTGGAGCCCCTTCAGGCATTGAAAGGGGTTCCAAGGTCTCCCTAGAGCCTTTTGTTCTCCAGGCTGAACCCCCCCCATTGTGTAAAAACCATCATACTTCAGAACTTAAAAGGAAACTCAGGAAATCTGTGGTATTATGATGAGTATCTGGTCTGCTAAGGAGTTCTGCATATCCTATCTCTTTTGGGTTCAGTTTCTTCCTTTGAAAAGCAAAGGTATTTTGTTACTGATCTCTTTTATAAAGAGCTCAAGAACTGAAAATTATTAATACATAAAGATACCCCTATCTTTGGTTAAAAAAAAAAAAATATGAAGAGTTGAGCCTGTAGGTATTGTTCCAGCTAGCAATTTACATCTCATTATCTTCGAGAATATTAACTTTCATCACATTGTGGAATCTCCTTACAGTGTTTCCTTTCATACTTAGGTTGACTGTAATACAAAATCACAGGAAAAATCTCTCTTGTTCAGTTCAAGTTAATTGTGCTGTAGTTGAGGGATTTTGATAAATTGATACTTCACCCCCATCATCTTTGGACCTGAAGAGGATGGAAGAAAGAAAGATGAGATTTTATCCTAATATTTTTCTTTGAAAATGAGAAAGTATATGTAATTATTTTCTTCTTTTAGATATGATTCTGTGAAGGCAAACTATAAATGGCTGTACTGCTGATGGTTGGGCTCACAAGGGTGAGAGGCTCTTTACCTCAGAAGGTGTCAATTCTCCTTCAAATGAATCATGATGGTATGTTTGAGGGAAAAGGATGCAGGTTCTCATTCTGAGCTTCCCTGGCAGTTCCACAGAGGCACAGCTGTCCATGGCATGTGGATCTCTGTGTCTGGGTGATTTTCCTGGCACAGGCCTGGCCTTCATCAGACACAGATCACAGGATCAGCAAGACAGGAGGTGTCTGCCTTGACCCTCCGCCCCCCCCAAAAGAAGAATTTTAAACCTACGGTTAGCAGCAAAAAAATGTTGATCTTTTCAAGTGGATCATCCTTGTGCCTTTGCAGGGAACTCTGCCAAGCCTTGAGCTTGTGGCTCAACCCAGTAAGAACCTGAGCCCACCGCTGAAGATGCTGAGGGCAGACCCAGGAGCCAGCTGTAGGCTCACTAACAGCTTGGACTCTGTAAAAGGAAAGACTCTCACAATCCCACTTTCCTAATTTTAAGGACCAAATGCACCTGCTGGACATCAGCATAGTTCAGCTGATTGAGAATAATCTTAGTGATTTAGCACATTGTCCTTATGCTTCTTCGAAAGTTATTTTTTAAGGAACGAATCCCATCTTTCCTGTCTCTGCTTCCTTGTAATTCTTCCATTTGGCTTGATGCAGCAAGATGGTTTACAATGCTGCAAGCATCACAATTAGCATAATATCAACATATAAAGAGGCTTCTGATATTAATAATCCTCCTGACCATCTGAATTATCTTTTGCAGATTTCTTTTCACCTTTTCTCTTTTGCAAACATGTGTGCACACAGATGTAGAAGACAGGTATTGTTTATTGAAGAGTTATTTAATAAAAACTTTTATTTTCCCCCTCAAAAATCCATTTTTATGTTAAATAATAGTGCAGAAGCTTACTACTATCATCCCTTTTTCCCCTGGATTATTAGAGGCAGAGGCAGTTTTTAATCAGAATAGAGAACTAAAAGTTTCCTGTTTTGCTTGTTAAATGGTTTCTAAATCCTTTTTTAAAAAATAAATAATTAATCAATAGGTGAAGCTACAGAGGTTTGAAGTGTTTGAGATTTTTTCCACAAAAGATGTGCAGTCTCTGCTCTTAGGTTTACAGATACATTATGTCAGAGGTCTGCAGCCTGGTCCTTCATTTCTGCAGGTTAATTTGACACCAAGAATTGTGTGCCTTGTAAATGACAGTCATGCTTTCAGGAGATGCTGAGGAGTCTTCATGTGCAGTAGTGAACTAACCAGGGCCTTTCAGCAGCCTCTGATAAAACATAATTATCACTGGCTGAGCAATGGCATAGGCAAACTGAGCTGTCCCTGTCACACCCAGACAACTGCAACCCCCAGCACGTGTGATTTTATCCAGCTTGTGTGTTACCCACAGCACCAGGCTATGGCCCCATCTACCACACTTTCATCTTTCCGTCTTCAGACCCCTAAATATTTTCCAGCAGAACAGTGATTGCAGAAGATCAGATTTAACCTTAATGATTTTCTTGGTCAGTTTTGTTGGTTCCCCTAAAGATGCAAAACAAGCTGAGAGGCAACAGACAAAATGAAGGATCCCTCTTCCACCTAAGTGACACGAATCCAAATCCTCCTGTTCCAGAGCAGGCTTTAGAGAAGAAATATTTATTTGTCTTTGAAATGGACCATGGTAATAAACTTCCAAAATGCCCCATGTTTAGTTGCAATTTGCAGCAATATCACTGCTGGGATAGCTCATTCCTTCTCTTCAGACAGGAATGGAGGGTGCTGCTTTCATGGCCTCTGTGATAGATGAGTGTGTACAAATTCCCAGCTTCTATTCAGAATGGTATTTTCAAATGTAAGGTTTCCTCCTAAAAGGCTAGGCAGTTCATTTTGTCATCTCTGCCTCTACTTCAACAGAAGCAGAAAACTCATTTCTCTCTTTGAAAAAATGTAATTTAAAACAAGAAAAAGAGCAAACTTTCTTACAAAGAGAGGCATTTTGTTAAATCTGAATGTTAAAATGAAACCCAAAGTTAATTCAGGAGCGAATATGATTTCTTTCTATTATTTTTTTTCTGCATCATTTATATGCAGATTGGAGGCACTTTTCAGCAAGTGTCAATGGGGAGAGGACTAATGACACCTCAGGGGCATTAGGGAAAAATTCCCACCTGAGAAAGAACACAGACGTCTCTGAACCAAACTGCTGTGGATTTTCAGTTCATACAAACAGTTTTCAACACCCCAGCTTCTCAGTGAGATCTAAAATGGCAGAAATCAGAACAGCTCCACTGAAGTTCATGATGGTGCCAATAAATTGGGGTGTATCTTAGCCTTTGGCTTTTTTCTTTTAACAACAAAGCCTCCAACCTGATGAGAAAGCACTGCAGTGGTCATTTCTGCAATGTCTTCAGTAAGTACATAGGTAGTTATTTCCTCCATTATTAGCATGTTTTTCCTATTTAATTACCATTACTTTTATCTACACCAAGTATTTAATTTCCTACATTTCCTACACAGCATGGCTATGGTCAGAAGAGACCTTGAAGGTCATCTAGTTCCAGCCCTCTATCATTTTAGTTTCTGTAACATACCAAAAATAAGTTTCCCAGGTAAGTAAAGTTAGAAATAATTACTTCAGGTGACTGTTTATCTAATGCATTCTTTTACTCAGAATGAAAATGAGAGGTAGAAAACAACAAACAGACTTTTGCTAAATATAAATCTGGGCATTCCTGATTCTGAACAATTGTGTTGCTGCTGCAACATGGATTTCTTTCTGCATGCTTTCATATTTTATTATACTTTCTGGTTGAAACTCTTTTTATTCTCTCTCTTTCCCAAGTGTCCTACTTTTGGAACACCTGAACTCTTTGATTTTACCAATTTGCCTCAATATTTATGTATATATATATATATATATATATTTACTGGTGGATAAAAACTAAGGTGCTTCACTCAGATTTCTGTAAAAGAAGCAGACACAAGCTTTCTATGTTAGACATTTGAAAAGAATGAGATGGAATAGTACTTCTCTCCAGAAAGATATTCTCTACATATTTATCACAGTGATGGACTGTATTTTCAGATTGGCAGTGTACTGGATAACAACACAAAAGACTTGAATATAAGGTCTGTTTTTCCAAGTGGATCTGTCAAGTCAGTCCATGTGATAACCACTCTCTATCTTAGTTTTCTTTCTTATACATCATCACCATATGAATTTAGGCTCAAAGCTGGTCGATGTAGAAGTTGTCTGCTGATGCAACTATGGTACTGCACACAAAGAGAGACTTTTCCTACATTAGAACCTCCTCTGATTTACTGAAAAAACAAAATATTTGTTATGCTTCTTCCAAAACATCCCAGATATACTGGATAGGGAAGTGAGGAAAGGAGGCTTCCAAGTCTTACCTGCCTCACAGCAAAATGGACCTGAGATATGATGAAGAACTTTCTCTGAGGCTGATCACAGCTCATTGTGCTTTCAGTTTGCATTCTGGTTCCAAGTCCTGAATCATCTCCACACCTATTCCATACAGCCATCTAGAAGAGTCAGTTGCAGATGGGAGCACGATTTAAAATAATGAGCCAATCACAGTTAATTTTCTTGGTATTTACTGTAATAACATTAATTTTGATGAACCCCTCCATTATTAATGTGAATGTCACAAGTGCTTCCATAGCATTTTCAGTTGGATTCCATATTAATTACCTGGGCTGTTAATCTAAAGTGCCTCTACAGGAATATAATAGAACATAGCCATGAGGGGAAAAGATTTCTTAGTCAATGGGAAGGTATGAGATAAAAAAAAAATAAAAATTACCTTCTCTCACTGATTTCTCAGGCACAGTGAGGTGTCAGTACCTTGGACAGAGTCACGGTCCCATAATGGATGCCATTTACTCTCCTGCAATGTGATGATACATGGCTGGATTACCATTTGAACTCATCCCTCTTTACATGTAATGGACATAAATTGCATTTATGTTTTCTTTATAGCCCACTTTAGTGCCATCATGGAAAAAAGCTTTAGAATAAATGAGAGCAGACCCACATTTCTTATCCAGTTTTCAAAACATGGACCAACTTGACTTTTCTTATGGAGTTTGCAGCTTAGCAGGGTATCCAAATAAAGGACGATATTTCCATCTGTGAGAAGCAGTATGTCAGGTTCCTATAGCATGAGAGCTGTAAAGCTAATCTCTCCTATGATTTCTGTCCAGTGCCCCTAATCACCCTCTTTATGAATTTTCTGTATTGCAAGGTTATATTGCAAGCATTATATAATTCACTAGCTGAGCAATATCTATTATATTTTCCTTTTATGAGCCATTCCATTCCCCCTTAATATAGATTATCCCAGATAATTTAGATTCCAGGAAAAAGCACTCTTCACCTCTTCTATTTTATTTTTTTAAACCTGGGTGGAGTGGGATAGAGATGGATTAAAAGCATCATTGTTAATGTGAATAATAATGTGTGCTTTTTGCTAGTACTCTGCTTGATACCCCACTCTCTAACATCAAAATCATCAAACATTTTCATTGACATAATCTAAATTTCCCTCTTATTGCATTGCTGCGCTCCTGGAGGTCCCTTTACCAGCCACTGTTTCAGACAGTTCTTAGTCTCTGAATTCTCCTCCTGATGCCCAGATGTAGGGCTGGAGGCTCCAAAGAACCAATATCCTTTGTGTGCTGCCACAGTGTCACTGTAAATTACTCATCTGGACTCCTCGTTTGCTCCTCACCTTCCCAGCACCAGCAAAGCCTTTCTAGCACTTCATGAGTGGCCCTTCCATGTCTCAAATCCCTGAATCATTTTCCTTTACAGTCTTACACACCAATATCTTGTCTCCACTCATATGCCTCCATCTTCTTCTCTTGCCTGTCTCCAAGCTTCAGTCTACTTTTTCCTCTCTTCCTCTGTGTGCTCAACTTATTATGGAAGAGAAGAGAAGCCCAAGGTGTGTCTTGCTCTGGATGATTACCCTGGAGTGGTACTGGCACTCACAAACACCTCATCACAGCTGTCCATGATGGTCAGCATAGATCTGTGCCTCATATAAAGCAAATCCTATGCACAACTCCCCTGCTTCCAAAGAGAAACTTCCACTTAGAGTATGATTTGAATACAGATTTTGATGAGCTGCTAACTATTCCTCACAAACAGAAGGTGGTCCATGTGCCATCTTTGATAAGAGCTCTGCAAGCTGTCTGCCTGGAGAGGTTTGGGTCCTGTTTTCTCTTGAATGATTGAAAACTGACTACAAATATATTGTTTTAACTCCAGAAGAATCCATAGCACCAATTTTCTGTGTGGCTTCTTCTCAGGTTTGGGAGATATCAGCTTTCATCTGCTTTCATCAGACAATGCCCCGTCTTATACAGAAAAATCCGAGTGTGTTTAGCGTCTGTCAACACTGACTTCATCACAGTGCTGGTGAAAAAGAGTGATGAATAAGTGAGAGAAAGACATGAAAGCATAATAAGTCTTATCTATCTCTCCTAACACATCGGTGTTCAGGAATTATGAAGAACCCTTTTCTAAGTCTCAGCCTCTAAGATCACAAACCTTGTCAGTCAAGCCTCTAAAACCCAGGGCTGCTGAACGTGTTACAGTATTGTGATGATGTAACAGATGGCAGGGAGCAAGACACCAACAGAATGTGATTATATCCTAAAGAAACTATTTTAAAATATGGCAAACACATCAAAACCTCCTTTCACATATTCTTCCAGGCCTAACAGCAAAATACTCTAACACTCAGCAAGAATATTAGTGAAGCTCAGAAAAAGTAAATACTGGAAACTGCTTTTCCCAACTCTGGTAGAAACTACCATCTATGTGTAAAATAATAAGAGCTTTATGTTAGAACTGGATTTCTTAAAAGAGAAGCAGGAGTTGCCAAGCACATTAATTATTAGGGGAAGATTTAATGATGATTTTAAACTTTGGTGAGAGATAGACTGCATCAACTGAGCTGATGTGTCACTGCTTGAGAGAGGGTTTTATTTTAAAGGAAATGGCCTTTCTAGGCACTGTGGGCTGCCCTCATCACTTCTTATGATCCTTACACAGTTTCACATGTCAGCTGAGGATATGGTTTAACTTGTGTATTTTCTGCAAAAGCAGAAGAGCTCCATCAATTTACAACATCCAAAAATCTGCCTCTTTTGCCAGGTTGTGTCTCACAATAAAGTGCATCAGGATTTTCAGCATTGCCAGCTCACAGTTTTATTATGAACCTTGCTTTCATGACTGTATTCTGCCTAGAATTTAGTTGTTTTTATTCTTTTACTTTATGAGATCATCCTTTCAACAAATGATTTACCTTAAGAGCAGGGAAAATTTGACTGAAAAGGGCCCCAGTTAGTGATCAAATTCATACAAAGGCAGTTCTTATTTCAGATAATGAAATAGAAAATTTAAGCCTTTTTTGTGTTTACTTTTTATTTTCAGTCACCATTTGATATTTCTGCTTCCAGTGAGGTCTCTTGGGCTGACTGGGAAGCCAAGTCAAGGAGCAATTAGCCAAAAGGTTTCAAGGGTGTCAGTATACTCAGTGCTGACATGAGAAATCTGGGATTGTCCAGCAAGCAGACAGCCCAAGGGTAGCCCATTGCCTCAGTGTCTGACAGTCCCAAAGGCACCAAAATATTCCTGGAGGGCAGGAACAAGGTCTCCATGGAGAAATCCTCCCACAGAGTCAATCCCTTAATTGAGTAGCTAAGAATTGCCACCCAGAATAAGAACAAAAGTACATTTATTATTCTCCTCCCTTTCAACTTTCTCATTTTGCTGCTCCTTTATCAGCTACCAGAAAATGCCCTTTCTATCAGCATATTACTGCACAGACATTGTGTAAAGTGCTGGGGAGCAGACTGAGCATAGCTGAGAGCTTATTAGTGATAGACTTAACCAATTAATAAGCATGCTTTCTCTGCTCTCTCAAAGCCAGAATGGAAATATTTTGGGCTCCAATTCCTCTTGCTCACGATGTATTTCTTCTTCACTTTTGCTTTGTGGGGTCTTTGATTCATGGCTGCTTTATACAATGTTAGCATATACACTAATTAAAAAGGATTTATCAGGTTGAGCTCATGATGACTGAAGGATCCTTTCTCCCTTGGCAAGGTTTGAATATTTGACTAGCTCATTAATGCTTCTGCTTTTTCTCTTTGTGAGAGGAGTCTGAAAAATGAAATAAGGGATTTTCTCTGCAGCTTTAGATGAAAGGTTGGTTCATTTATTTTTAAAGCTGTCTAAAAGGGTTAAGCCCTACTCTGATTTACACCAAAGGGCAACTTATAACCCCTCAGCAAAATAATTACTCATTTACATTGACAGACACCATTTATTTGCAGGATCTGTTCAATGTAAACAAGAGAAAAAATTATATGAGGTTTTTTTCCTTTAGAGGGTGTAAAATTGACAGCTCTTCTGAATTTGTCTGAATCAGGAGTTACCTTAGTTGACCTGGTTTTGATATTTTAGACCATGATAGCCTTCAAATTACAAGAAAATACCTTCACTTATGCCACCTGGGGTTGACCCTTGAGTTAAAAAACAAAAAGCCTAGTACTTGATTCTTATTCTGCCACTATTCACACACCACTCCAAGCAGAATTACTCCAGATTTACCTTGCCACAGGTGAAATCCCTGTGTCTTCAGAAATGGAGTGCCCACATAATAGTTACAAGTTTCAGTCATTTAATATATCCAAAAATATACACATGTCTTTTAAAAATGCCTCATATCAGTGCTAATCGTTGATGTTTGTCTGGATTCTTATCTCATGAAGATTGTAACCCTGAGAATTTTAAGTGCCCACTATGTCTTCCCTTTTTATTCTTTCCAAAATACTTGAAAGATCCCAGTGAGTCAATTACACACGGCATCTCTTAATAATGTCCTCTTCCTGGCACATCATTGTTTTCCTTTATGTTTATTTCAAAAGGTTAAATTAAACAGGAGAGTAGAGATAAATCCACATTATGAATTATAAAAAGTTACCACATGCTCCTGAGAATGCCTGGAATTTTGATGGGGAGGATTTAGTGAAGCAGTGCCCTGGGGAAGTCGGTGCTGGAGAAAGCCAGGATTGTTTAAGTCAGAGGAAAGCTGGGTGCATGAACTTTGCTGTTTACAAGTTTATTTTTTCCTGCACTAGGAGTCTGGTGCCAAACACCCTCTTGTCTGCTGACTCTGACAGTTCCATTTTCATGCCTGAAAATCCCTGCACGACACAGAAGATTAAGTGCATGCCAAAGAAAGTGGAGCAAGTCCCAGTGGTTGGGAATCTTCAGGAAAATATTATTTTGACACCATCCAGGACTGATTTAAGTGCTGACCCTCCTTTCAGCAAGGTGATCCTTGGAAAACCCTCCAGCTCTGTGATTATCTGAAATTTTGCCACAGGATGGAGTTACATTGTGTGGGGGAGAGAGCTGCTGCTTCATGGGAATAGCAGTAGTGGGCAATTCAGCTACAACTGAATCCCAAAACCTTTCCTGGTGCTGCACCTCTTTGGAATGAAAACTTAGCAAATTGTATGACTTTGGGCTTTATCTTCACTGTGGACTGTGAAACATCTCTCACATCAGAGTTGCATCTCATTATGAGTGAAATATTATTCATATTGCCTTTGAGTGAGTACATAAAGCACCTTATGGGCCTTCCAAATATAAAAGGTGATATAAAAGGAAATAGCAATATGCCCATATAAATATTAAGGGAAAACTGACACTTCCCTTTCATAAAAGCAATATCCATTCCTGACTTAATATTTTCTAGAATATACTGAAAGATAAAATCTGCATGTCCACATTTTATGACTATATTCTCGTCTACAAAATTTCACTTGCAGTTTTCTCACCCTCCTCACTTCCTCCTCTCCTCCCCAGTAAATCATTAAAAACAATATGGCTTGTAAACCTGTTGAGTACAGGACTCCCTGAAATTCTTGTCAAAAAGGGTCAGGAAGGAGAGGTTTGTTCTGAGAAGCAAGTGATGAGAAACAAAAGGAAAAAAATCTCAGCTTTTTATGCTGCAAATAGAAGAACATGGTGCTGAATCTTAGAAGCAGGCAGCAGCGATAAATGTCAAGCACAGTGGGTAATAAACTCTATCTCCAAGAGTATGAGAAGTAGCCAGTGTGTTACACAGGTCATCATTCCTTCATTGTCCTCTTTTTCCTCCTTTCAGCTTTCCCTTTGCACATGGCCACCTGAAACCAATGAAGTCTGTAGCCAAAAAATAAAAAGTCCAAGGCAGGGCTTTCCCTGTGATAATGATAAAGCCTATTTGCCATCTGCTCTAAACTGTTGTATTGCCTAACATAAATTGATTTTGTCTGTCACTTAGGAAGCCTCTACTGAAATTGCAACAAAATGGTTCTCTGGGCTCGCTTTCATCCTCAGTGACATTTCATTGGAATTACCAGCACTTCCAATTCCAGCTTCCTTTTTTGTCAGTACTGTATCATGAGGAAGATACCTATAATAGTGAATGGGATATGGGGTTATTGCACTTAATTATAAGCATTTGCACCAACTGGTTTTGATTTCCATGTCTGAACCAAGGTTTAGATGAAATAATCTAGTTTGAAGACTTGTGGAGGATGAAGAATCAGTCAAGGCAGTGACAGATTATCTGAATCAGCCATTACTCAAGACTGTATCCTTCCCTAGTGACATATCCACCATTCAGAGATGCACAGAATGAAGCTGCCCCTGCCCCCAGTGGTTTTGGAGAGGGCAGGTGGGAAAAGCAGGGGGAGCAGAGTCCCAGCCATCTCCAGCTGAGCTGCTCTGTGGCCACACTTGTCACTGCTGGATGAGCAACAGGGACAGTGCAGGTTCAGGGGCTGAGGCTCAGCTGCACCTTGGGGCAGGAGTAGCTCACTCCCTTTAGCTCTGGGATGCTCTGCTGTCCTTGGCTGAGGACAGGTGGAGAGGCCCTGAGAGGGGAATGTCACATCCAGCTCTGGAAGCAGAAATGGTGTGGGAAGCAGCTGCTAAAATCAAATGTGCAGGAGATCCTTCCTCAGTGCTTCTCAAAAACTTAGCCAAAGCCTCACTTGTGGGAACAAGCAAGCCAGGGTGGGGCTGCCTCTGCCACAAGGCAGGAGAGAGGAGCTGAAGACGCTGCTGCTGCAAGGATGGCCACCCGCATTTCAAAGGAAAAATGCCTGTCTTTCTCTGTGCTTCTTTCTCAGAAGAAAAGACTATCAGCACAACCCAACTTTTCCCTTGGCACCTCTAACCTGGGCTGTAGAGTTTTAATGTATGCAGAAGGGGGAACAGCCATTTTTTTATCTCAGTTTTCTGCTACACCAGGCCACTGCCTGCTTTGCTTGAGGCTGGAGCTGCCTCTGGAGCAGTCCCTCCAGTGGTACCAATAAAGCAGAATGTCACAGTTCCTGTGGCTTTGCATATTAACAAGGCTATTATGGCTCCTAAATGACATAGTATGACCCTCCTCATCCCCTGGGAACTCCTTCTTTGTAAAATTATTTTATTTACATGTGCAGTGGAAGTGCAGATACTGATTTCAGAGAACAGAGAATTTGTTGCATTTTTCAAAACCTGCTTGAGTTTACAAATTTTTATCCATTGGAGTAAATTATTTTTTAGGTTTGAATCTTGTTTTATTTTAATTTTTTTGTTAAATGTCATCCTGCTTCTTTTAGCAAATCCTGAATCCTCCAGGCCTTTAATGCTAAGTTGTGTAGCTGTTGACTTCTGTAGAATAACTCATCACAAAGTATATATATTCAATCCATCTACTTTATATTACACTACTTCTTGCCCCACCAGTGCTGTTCTCTCATTTGTTTTCCATGCTGACTGGTTATTATTTATGTCAGGCCAAGAATTTCCTGCAATGACTATTGCCCTTTAAAAATCCCCATTTTACAGTTCCCTAATTGCCCTTTAAAAAAAGCTATTATTAAGCAGCAAAATGGTCATAAAAAGACTTGGCAATTCTAACAAAATCTGATCTATATAAACTCTAATAGGAAGTCATGATAATTTCACACAATTCTATTCAGATATTTCTGGATTGGAACATTTTGATTTTAAAATTACTTAATTGATGGATTGTAATTTTATTGCCTTTTATATATTTTTAAAGAAATCATTTGGAACATAAAATTTAATGTTTAGTTAGATTTTTTTTTCCCAGACCTTCACTTCAAAAGAAGCTGGTCCTTTTTTCTTTCAGTATGTGTGTGTGTGTGTTTGTGTGTATCTGGGTTTTTTTGGTCCTATTATACTCTCCTCCCACAAACTATCATAAAGGAATTATGGCAAAAATGTTATTTACATCTCTGACCAGTTACAAAGAAATTAGTAATCGGAACAGATTCTGTAAATGGTTTGAATTTTATATGCAATTACGATATTCTTCTTTCTCTCCAATAAAAAAAGCACCACATTGGTCTTTAAATAAATAATAAAAAAAAAAGAAACATGCATAGTAAATTATACCAAACACCCTCAAAGGCAGAATCTTTTCTAGTGCCCTGTAGTGATTCCTCTTCCTATACTCCTATATTTAGTGACTTCTTGAGTTCATAAAATTAACTAAAATTGTTAATCTTTCTAAACTTGGACAGATTCAGGAAAATACCCAGAGTGAGAGAAGACCTCACCCAGAACAATCCTGATGCACTTCTGCCTTATGGAAAGAAAATCCCTTAGACTTTTTTTAGATCTGATGAAAATTAAGCAATTCCCAGTTAAGGTACAATATTTGGAGGATCCTGGGAAGATGTTGTCCACTCTTTTCTGCACTTTAACTACATTCTTCCCCCATGGTCTACCTGAAGAAATGGGTTAATCTGAAAAGTTCAGATGAAGCTGAAGTCAGACTTGCCAAATATTTCTACAGACAGGATGAAAGCCCAGTTAAAGCAACTCCTCCCATCCTTAATTCAATTAAGCTATTTTCATGGGGATTGTCCTCTGAGATTTAGAAGAAGAAACTCAAAGAGAATGAAGAGCTGATCCTTTCAGAATTTCTTGATATTCATGACTTGCTGACAGCGAATTAATATTAACCGTGAGTAAAAGCTTGAAAATGAACTTTAAAAGCTGCAAATTGCCCCTGTTTATGCCTAATGATCATTTTCAAAGTAACAGGTGGCTGATTGAGATCTTCAGCTGTCTTAAGAGGTGATAAATTATGTTAGTTCTTCTCCAGGTGCTGTTCAATTCCCATGGTATCCTCAAAAACCATGTCTTTTCCTATTAGCTAATGTTTCATGGGGTGTTGGAACATTTATAAAACTGTCATATTGCTGAGTGGCAAATAGCTGAGAATGAAAAAACCCACATTTACAGTGAAATATGATGTCCTCAAACAATTAAACTAAAAGATAAAGTAATCACAGAAATTATTATTTACCAAATTCCTGGTGAACAGAACCAGATTGCTATTTTTCCTAATTCAATTTGTCTTTTTGCACACACTATTTATTCATGTCCATTTTTTGTCCTAAGTGATTCTCCCCAGTTCATCTCTCTACAAATGAGGTCCTCTTCTCAGTCATTTTGTGCTGCTGCTTTATAAAAATAAAGGCAAACCTCTAACCAAACACCTTTACAAATTATTGCCTTTCCTGATTTAAAATTCTTCAAAATTCTTCTTTGTGGAGGCCTACAAGTGAAAGAGAGACTATGATACGAAATTGTTAGGGAAGACAGAAGATCACCGAGTGACTTAGATATTATACAGGGATGATTCAAGGATAAAAAAACCTCTACCAGGAAACAAATAAATGCTGTATAATTTGTGATGTGATGAGAGAAAAACACTGTCACTTTACGGTTCAGAAAAAATCTGAAGTCATTGATTCTACTCATTTTGCACTTTGCAGAAGTACTTCAGCTTGTTGGGATCAATAGTAACAACAAATATACTACCAGTCACAACTGTTATTCCAAGAAGCTATTCATCAAAGGCAATCATGTTTTTTCTTCAGAAGTCCATGCATTAAGTAGAAAAACATCTGAAGTGAAAGTAAAATCCTGTGCCAAAGTCAGCATGGCTATTAGATCACCACAGCCATAGACATAAAAACGGAGTTGTTCCTGTACTGAGCCCACTAACCAGCTCTCAGTTGAGATAATTCTGCTGGAAAGATAATCCTTCAGAGGATTTCCAGATCTGCAGAATCTATGCCCTCCATAATTTCTACAAATTTTAACTTTGTTTCAGTGCAAGTTTCAGTGTTCAAAATCTTTATCTTGCCTCTCATCTAGACATGCCCATCTTTAAACTGCCAGCTCTCTGATTAGATTTTTTTGGCTGGACTAAAGAGCCCTTTAGGATCTTGTATTTTCTCCCCACGAAAGTACTTACACAGACAATCAGCACAGCGACCTCCCGATTTGGGGTGCACATTTAAAAGTTTTACTGCTTAATTATTGGAGACAACCAGCCAGGGATTTCATTGACTCAGGCGACCTTGTCATGGATCAGAGGCAGTGGAAGCACAGCTGAAAATAGAACAATCCTTCTGGGCTCTGCTTATGTGCACTGATCATAAGCTATCTGCCAGATAATATTCAGACTTTGCTGGAGTACACAATCAGGAGTGTGTTGCTCGAGACATAATATGTTGTGCCACTAATGGAAGGTAGCTCCAGTGGGATGGGGAATGTAACCAGGAGGAAGCTTAAAAAGAAGTTTGGCAGTTTCTACATTGAGCTCCTCCACTGCAACAGCCTTTTGCTCTGATCTCAGGTGCATCACTTCAATTTGCCATGTTCCAGCTTAAAATACAGCTCTGACAATACAGTGTGGGGAGCAGAGCATGAGACACTCCAACTCACCCTGTGTAACAGGAGCACAAGGCAACCTTTAGTGCAATAACCTTTATGATTCAAATTCATGCTACCTTGCTGCATTAAATGCCACCAAATCTGAGCATTTGCACCACAAAATCTGGGTTTCTGAAAGTGCAGAAACATGAAACTCCATCTTTAATTAAAAATTAACATTTCAATCCTTGTATCAAGAACATGTGAACCATAACAGCATAACACACAAACAAAATATTAATAAATAAAGTTTTATAGTTTCATCTGCTTTTTTGCCTTTCAATCATTTTTTGGTGGATATAGCTGATTATAGCAAATCCCCAAGGTAAACACATAAGCCACAATTAGTTTCAATCTCCTGTTACTGTTGAGGGTTTGCTCTGAGTCAGGACATCAAACTAGAGAGTTTCAAGTTTCTTTTCTGTGTAATGCTAATATTAAAATGTTTCTTCTTTATTCAAATTCCATAGATTTCTGGTCATTATTTTCAGACTGGGTTTCTTTCATTCATTATCTCTAAACTTAGATAGCCTTACTTTCATATTCATGCCTTCATGCAGAGGGAAGTTGGTTCTGAAAATGCAAATTAATAAACATATAAAAAGAAGGCCTGGTATTTTATAAGAAAATAGATCCTCATTAAAGAGAGAAGTATCTCTTTTGAGGAGCCCAGTCTAAAATACTGAAAGAGGCAGGGATCTTGTATGGCTTGTTTGCTGTTTTTGAGAATACCCAACAGTGAAAAATATACTTCCAAGGCAATAAAACTTGGATTAGAAAAAATATTTTTCACATACATAAGAACTCCATTTAAAATTTTATATATCTATATTTTTTTTTAATCCAGATTAGGCTTTAGAATATTGCATGCTTTTCTAGTTTAACAAACCCAGTGTTCCATTATGTAACTACTCAAATGTGTCTATTTAATGGACAAGATTTATTTCAAATAATGACATCCCAGAGCAAAAAACAGCTTTAAATAAACCCTGGTGCAACAGCTGTTTCTAAATTCCATCTGAATTGTGCCTCACACTGCACAGGGCTAGGTGTGAAGGAGAGACAGCCTTCTCCAGCCAGAGCTGGGCACTTTGTCTACAGCCTCCACAGACATTTGTATATCCAAGATGATATTCAAGGAAAAAATATCAAGTAACAGCTTCCCCATCCCTTGCCTGGGTCATGGTTATGCCTTCCCTAGCCCTAGGCAGAACAGTGATATGTTTTTAGGAGGATTTTACTACTCCCCTGGTACCATTTCTGGCCATGGCCACAGATTTGCTGTGACTCCAGCCCTCTGGACATGTTCTTGTTAGAGCTGTGCACACACACGTGTGTGCACTTGGAAATTAGTCATGTTAGATAGGAATCAGAAAGCACACTAGGTACCAGATCAGCTAATTATCTTAAAATAACCATGAAGAAGTCTCACTGGAGCAGGGCATCCTGCCAGCTGTGTCCCAGCATGAACCAACAGCTCTGCTGGGGAGCATCAAGGCCTTTTCTTTGGAGGACTGGAAAGCACTTTAAAAATTATAATTAGATGCAGATCAAAGATATCCCTAGGAGCAGCCAGATATTAACATCCCTGTTCTGAGCTCCTGTTCTGAGTGAGAGGAACCAAGTTCCCCTGTAAACTTGAAACTGGTCGGATAGATAGAGGCAGAAGCAAGGACGGCCCCATGGCAGAGTACTCCGACTTGGGAAGGTGAAGGTTCATCTATAACTGGTGCCTCTGAAGATGTTTGATCTTCTCAAAGTGAAGATCACACCCTGAAAACAGCTGCAAACTGACCCCTGTGACAGCAAAAGGGGACTCAGCTGCACTGCCTGAGGGGAACAGCCCCAGTGTCACACGCCTGTGCAAACCTCTGAGGGAATACATGGTCATTTCCATCTGTGACAGGAAGGAAAAAGATTCTCCATCTGCTAACATTCTCCACTGGATATCTGATAATTCAGGAAGCTGCAAGAGGGTAAATATATGTTTTGATTACAAAGAAAGAGATTTTGTGCCCTGGGGGCAAGAGGACAGTCATTACCTTTGCCTGCAGTGACAGGGCCAGCAGAGCTGGGAGCAGGAGCTGTCCTTTCCTACACCAGTCCTCCAAGGAAAGGCATGTGCTGCTTGCAAGTACACAGTAAAGTAAGGATTTACAATAATAGCTCTAGAGTTTGAAGAAGTTGCTCATTAGGTCAAACAGGTAACAGCAAACACCGTTTTCCTCATAATGATTTGTCTCAGGGCACTCGTAGGTGTTTGTAACAGCATAATTCATCCTACAGATTTTAGTATACACATTGTTTTCCTGGTTCAGAAATGGAAAATGTCTGATTTTTTTGATTTAAAGGCACCTTCTCTCACACTGGTCCTGACACTGTTTTTATCTGTACCTGAACTCTGAGATTTTCAGGGCTAGGGCAGACCATGGGGTGAACCTGCCCCATGCTGCAAACACTGATATTCATTAGAGCTGAACAACAGCTGATCTGAAACAGAGCATTGCTCTTGTGGTATTGCCCTTCTGATCATTTCCCTTCATTCTCTGATCAAACAGATGAAGACACCTTGTTTGTTTTTAGAGAAACACATACAAAACCAGAGGAAAAAAATTAAATATTACTCTTTGCTGTGGTCAGAAAATTGTGATAAGTTGCAACTTTGTTGCCTCCATATCTTCTTTTGTAAGCATTTATATTTTTTCAAAGCACTACTAATAGGGGAGATTAAAAAACTGTGGTGTTTTTTACATAGAGTTCTTGTCATTTCAAATGATGTTGCAGTATGGAAACTGGGAAATGTATTAGCTATTAATTCAATCAGATATTCTCTTGATTATTCCCCTGTGAAAGTGCATTTTTTTTTTCTTTTTTTTTATGGTAGTAAGGAGAAGGGAGAGAGATATGGTATACATTTTTCTCCCCAAATTCCTCCAGTTCCTCTGTCATCTTTCATCTTTCCATTGAAAGCAGAAGAAAAGGGAGAGAGAATATGCAGAGAACATGCTCAGGAAAAGAAAGGGAGAGTTCTTTGAAAGTTTACAGTCTAGGCAAAAAGGCTACTTTGAGGGGGGTAAGAAGCTCTAAAAATGTTAAATGAGTACTTCAAAATTTGACATTTCAGACATTGGTGTCTATGGCTGTAGGGTAAACATTCGATAGATAATGCATTGGAATCTTTTGTCAAGCATAAATCTTAGATTAGTAAGATAAAAAGGTCATATATAAATTTAAATAGAAGCATTAGAGACTATTGAAATGATGATTATTTGAATTTTTGGTTTTAATAGTACCGTGACCTACACATGAGAAAGTCGGCCTGGGGATTTATTATCAGTTTTTAGCTGTAAAAGTGTTATAACTTGTTTAATGAGGGTGGGGGTCAGAGTTAAGGCAGATCATAGGATATTAAGTTAAGAAAACAATCACGGCTGGGTCAATGAGACAGAAAGATCTTTTCAGACTGAAATAGTATAAAAAGAGGCAGGATGAGAAACTAAGTAAATTAAAAATAAATGAAAAAAGTTTATGGGATCCCGTGGGAAAATCCTCAGGGAAATAATTATGAGCACAGACAGGGATGTGAGCACTTTGCTTCTAAGTTCAACCATTGCTTTGCTTGGTGACCACACTCTGTATGTTCTCAAAAAATGGAGTTTGCAGCTGGTTAGCCTCAGAAATGTGATTATCAGCAATGGGAAAGCGTTAAGAAAGGACCACACGAAATGAATAGAAGGAAACACTTCCAGATGGTGAAATTAATTAGAAAGTGAAGCATGCACGTGGGGAGTTTCTAAGAGCCTCACAGCAAAGGTCACTGAGCACAGGACTGAACCAGGCATGGCAGATATCAGCTGAGGGATTTTTCATGGCCAGCTGTGGCTCGCTCTGTTACCCATGAAGAACCATTTTTTCTTTGGGGGCTGAAAATCTTTGCAGAGTTTATATCAATAGTCAATTTCTACAAATATTAATCAGGATCCCAGAAGGACCCATTTCTTTAAGTAACATGTAGGAAGTCTAAATCTTTTATTCACCACAGGTGGTACATAAACATGGGTTAAATCAAAACAGAAAAGGACTTGGCTACTTGACACATATAGCATGATTTCAATTGCCAGTCACAAGTTTCCTGAAACATGGGGAGACTTCAAATGTCAGTGTCATGAAGATCAGCAAGGCTCTTTGAATTACCCTATAGCAGAGTCATTGTGGCTTTATTGCCTTTATTGCAGTCTCACCAGGGGTGTGAACACAGAACATGATTTGTTTATAAATTTTGCCTGGCACACACATGTGTAGCATGAGAGAAACACCTGAGCAAGGCCAGGTGCCATAATATGAATACAGTTCTTTTCTCATCCTGCAATTAAGCTGACAATAAGCCCCAGGCCAGCTCTGCCTCATGTCAGAAGGATACCCAAAGTCTTCTGAAAGCAAATGATGCTGCACTAATGCACTGCATAATTTACTTTCCAAGGGATGGAATGGGGATTTGCAACAGCTAAAGATGTTCATGGATTAAGAAGATATCTATCCCTTTAAGTGCTCTGTGTTTACAGGGACTTGTGGGAATGCTTTGGAAGTACAGTGATTTCCTGCATTTTTTTTTCCTTTACAAGTAATATCTTACTCCCCACAAAATAAAGGAATTACACCATGAACTTAAAGTGAAGAGTAAATATTTCTCCACAACCAGAAAGAAATATTTTGGGGGAGAATCTAATGATCCTGGGAGAAAAAAATCAATCATTCCAATTTAGTTTCAACATGCATCACCTTTATTGTATATTGATTTTCCACCTTCACAATCAGCTTCACACCAGAAAGTGAGATAGGATGGTGACCCACCTCCCTGCTTTACCCCTATCAGCTTTTACAAAAATCCATGCTGTGCCACATCACTGGAACAAATGTTACATTTACAGGGTTACTAGAGAAACTTTAAAAGTGAAAAAGAGAAAAACAACTTCATGGTCAATGTTTTAGGACCAGAGACCATGTGGAAAGGGAAGCCAGTAACAAACAACCAGTAAAAATGCAAGGCAGAAAAGAGAGTTTTAAGCAAGGTGGTGGCCAGCAATGCACTAGAAGGATGCAAGGGTGCTCCTTGAAAGCCAATCTGGCTGCTATGGGTCTGTGTCTAGAAGTGAGAAATCAAAGCTAAGATGTGATTATAGGAACTGTGCAGGGTGCCTGTAGATACATGGAAAAACTAAAATTTGCTTCAAATGCCCATAGCAAAAGCCAAGGGATAACCCTCCTGGTTTTAATCAAGTTCTAGCAGACTGGAACCAGTTCAGGGGAGCTGGTTCTGTTATCAGCTATCAATAAGTTCTCTTCAGCAGTGCACAGATATAAGACTGGATCAGATCTTCTTTTCATTTTCATCTTTTATAGAACTTTTTTTAATGAACTGACCTATGATTTTTGCTGGTTGAGTGGAGTAAAAATGGTAAGAATCAGCTGCTGCAACTTGGCCTAAGGACATAGGCCCTGAATGCATAATTCCTAAGATGCTAATCAAACTGTATTCATAACAGCTTGACAGATTTTAAAGGTATTTTTGAGGAGTAACTGCAGGACAAAAAAAAAATCCAAGAAAAAACCAATAAATCTGTGCTGCATCCCTGCAGGACTTGGCTACAAGATACGTTGATGTCACACTGAAGATCAGGTAATCCATTCAGTATTTATTGCTATTTAATAGAGTGAAAGGTTTCCATCACCCATTCAGTAAAACTGCCAAATTAATGGTCACATGCAAGTCTTTGGAAAGATTTATTTTATGCTCTTGGTAAACTTTCTCACAGTATTCCTAAACTCAGAGCTTTCTTCCTATATGATCCTGACAGAGGTTACACTCATTTTTAAGAGATTTGTGCCTTGTGAATTGCTTAAAAAAGTCTGCTCAAAATCTCCAACTTTTTCTTAGCCATAAAACCAACACTGCCAGGTTAGAATTTCCTGCCATTATTTCTGTTCTATTACAACAGCCTTAGAGCAGTGCAAATCAGATGAAGAAGAAAAAGAAAACCTACCTAAATCTACTGATTTTTTGACATATTTGTATTTAAGGGACCAACAGCATGACTGTTGAAAGTGGATGTTGGCAATATTAGCTCCTCCACAGGTGGATGATTAAAGTAAATATTGTTATAAATAATCCATAAATCTCCATAAGAGAGCATTCCAGGATTAGGAAAATAATAAGAACCAACATGTGCAAATATGTAATGGAACTAAAGTCCCAGTGCAAGGTAAACTTGATATTTCTGCACTCCTTTCTCAGGATATGAAAGTGAAAAATATTCAAGTATTTGAAATTATTGTGAATTTTATGTATTTAATTTTTCAAGGTGTAATTGGTGATATTTATTATGTGAATTTTATATGCTTGTATACATATTTATTTACACAAACATGTACGTGTGAACAGACATTAACTTTGGAGAAGCTGGATGAAACACTAGACAATAAGCAGACAGATTTCATGGCTGGTGGGAAGACTTTTCCCTGTAGCTCTGAATCAGTTGGAGTTTGTTAGAGCATAAACACCCAATCTATTTTCAGGGTTAGAGCAAAGACCGGAGGGTGGAAAGAAAACTTGCAAATGTGAAAAAACGAAATGAAGTTGACCAAGAGAGAATGAGAAAGTCTGGGGTAAAATTCAAACTTTCTGTCCCATCAAGCATACAAGACACGCTTGCCCCAGGCCCCTGGATCTGTTGCTGCAGATTCTGGAAGCGTTACAGCCCGGGGTAAAATCTTTCAGTAGATTGAACACTCACTGAGCAATTCTCTTTCAGGTTTGCCAGCCAGCCAGATTTGCTTTCAGCAATATATACAGGGATCTCTAACTTACCTGTGATTGTTTCTAGCTCTTCAGCTTCACAGTTTTCCTTTTAGCAGCTGGACCTCTCTCATTTGAATGTCAGCCTAATTAGGCTACAAGATTTTGGCAAGCTTTGTCCATTCCTATTATTGCAAATGGGCCTCAGTGTATTGCAGAAGCCTGTCCAAGTCAAAGAAAAGAGTATTTGCTGTATTTTCTTCACTGGAAATTTTACAGGCTTCGACATGACCTTAAGCTTGGCTCAGCTAGTAGATCGCCCCAAGTCTCAGCCTGAAATCTGTGGGTCAGCTTTATGCTTCTGGAAGCCTTGTTGAACATCTGGGTGCGAAATGAGCTTGATCATTTTAAAACATTCACTTTCCAGAGAGAAATCAAAATCTGAATGGTTTTAGAGACATTCAGGATAGCTGAAAATTAGAATCCAGGTGGTGGTGGGTGATCCATAATATCTGCTGAGCTCTACCAGCAGCACCTCTTGCAGACTTTGGATCAAGTTTGGGCCAAAATTCTCTTTAGACATTGCACAATAGTGAAGGTGGGTACATGCACAGTACAGCAACAAAATGGCATTGGGAAGCCTTTTAGGATGTGTCTGTGGTCACTTACTGGAGAAGGTTCTTTATCAAGGCAAAGTCTGTTTCTCAAAACAAAGAAATGTTTGTCAATCAAAAGAATATCGAAACACTGTTATGTGGTCTCTGATAAAACATTTCATTACAATGTATGCAAAACAAGATGCTGAGATTTACCCAAATGAAAACCAGCCAAAAAAATAATGACTTTAAGATTTACACTAATAGATTTGGATTTTATTCATAATTAAAGAATGAGACTGAGATCCTTTTCAGCATGACTGCAATTGTTAGCAAAAGAAATAAAACATCTTTAGCATAATTTATTACCTTCTATCATTAGTCTTTAATATTAGTCTGGTTTTTTTTAAAAAACAATCACCTTGTATTTGCCCAAGAGTATAATACAAGAGTATAATATTACAGAATGTATGCCTTTCCTTTTACTTTTTTTTCCAAATCCTGTGAGTTAACCATCGTAATCTAATCAGTCTGTTAGCCACTTTATCCTATCCAAGATTCTAACACTCCTATCCCTTAAAACCCTGCCTCATTAACCTGCCACATTTGCATGTAAGGGAGCCCATCAATTCATCCAGCTCAAAATAAGAATCACATTTTCATGACAGATCATTCAGAGCAAGTATTTATGTAGAGTAAGTGGGAATACAGACAAACAACCTCAGAGTACCCAGGAGAGAGAGCTGTTTGGAACAGCTGTAACTTGATTATTAAAAAAATAAAATTTAATGGATATAGAAACATAAAACCCACAAAGGCTAGAGTTTCTTTATGCATAAACAAACATTGGCAGTCTTGACGATAATGAATGGCCTTCAATGAATAATCTGTTCTGTTTAACAGGTGGTATTTCATTCTCAGACTTCATCAATGGGATAATTTTCTAGTTAAAGAAAATAGATATTATCTTAACAAATAACTGCTGCTTCCATGCATAACTGCCTTTGTAGGCTAAGCAGCAAGGGGGAAATGCTGGCACTGTTGGTGCAATGAACATTTACTTGTATGGTGTCTGAGAAAGGCTTCATAGGCTGCATAAAGGAAAGTTTCTGAGTAGGTGGCTTCTTATATTTTCAGGTAGGTGTTCAGCAGCAGCCTAATCTTGTGATGCAGATGGCCAAATCTTCATCCAAGATCACTGTCTTTTAACTGGATGGGATTAGAAAAAAAACCCAAAAATTTCAAAGTCATTTGCAGTACAGCACCACCTGTAAATCCAAACTAAAACTCAGAAATGTTTTCTGTTGAAAAAGCATACTGGAAAGTAGTCAGTCTCTTTCCCAGAAAGTTTACTGTCTGCATTAAAAGGAAAAAGGATAATAAAAAATACTTGGTGCATTTTGCAGGTGTAAGAAATTCTTGCAAAAATGAAGCCAGATCTACTGAATGCTCATCTTGCCCTAAAATAGCAGAACACTCATATCTTCCCAACTATACTAGGTGCTGTATTTCCATGGAAATATTGTATACCGTGCCTATTTAGACTCAAAAGCCTCACAGAACTGTGCTTAGAGCTCAAATAGTAAGCTCTTTAACCAAAAGAACCACCCATTTACTTGTTTCCAAGTTTCACATATCTCAAAACAATTTCCTGAGAGGTCCACTCTTGTGACTACCGATTTACATAAATATTCAAAGCTTCTGAAAAAGACTGTCAGGAGGAAATATTCTTTTCATTTCATGTTTCTCTGCTGGCTGCTCTCTGACAAGCAATAACATCATGCTTGGAGAGCTCAGTGATACCCCAAATACCCAGGTAATCCCATGAGCTGGTTGAAATTGGCCACGTGATCCTCCCACACCGGTAGCTGACACTCATAAAGGTCTTGGAAGTCCATCAGCCAGCCAGCACTCAGTCCCTTCCCCTTTAACACTTCCCTGTCACAGCACCAGCCAGCCAGCTCTCCTTACAAGGTCTTTTGCTGCAGGAAAATAGGAGTCTGCAATCCCAACAGTTCTAATAAAGCTACTTGGAGGGATTTGCCGGAGCAACCAGTTGCTTCTGTTATCCATCACCGAGCTCATTGGCTTTAGCTAATCTTCTGCATTAAAACTGCTGATGAAAACCCAGCAGTTGCCAGGGAATAGACATTAGGAAGAAGGCTGAGTAGTCTTTATGTCATGTGTTTAAAAATAAGCGGAAACTTGGACAGAACCGTGCATTTGTAAGAGAAACCGCCCAGTTTGCAGAGATGGCACACGAGTGCGTCACACATGTGCCATAGCAGCAGTTTTGTCATCAGCTGCATTAATTCTCAGAGAGGAAGACAAATAAACACCTTTTTTCCAAGGGCATTAGGAGAAGTGGTGATTCAACTTGACATAAATAGGTAGAATAAAATCAGAGATTGTTCATTAGTAGAGTGACCATTAGCAGAAATCAATTGCTGCCCACTCTGCATTTTTCACTGCAAACTTGTCTGATTCTAGTAATGGGAAGGAGGCTAAAAACCTAAGTGCTCCTGCTGATTTGAAACACAGAAATTTAAAGTAATTGAAAACAAAGAAATACTGTCATTGGCTGATTGTTGGGTTTTTTCCCCTAGTTCAAACCTGAAACACTGGTTTCCTAATTTGGCTGGAACTTCAGTGGGAAATTAGGAGGGAAAAGAAAAAGTAAAATCAAATGATAACATAAGCCTCTTCTTAGTGGGAGTCATTCATGATTTAAGATGTCAACAGTATATCAGTGTAGGCTTCCTTCATAATTAAATTAGATCCAGTTTCTTTGTACTCTACCAAACACAGAAGCTATACAATATTTCAGCAGGTATCTACTAGTTTTTGGACTTGCCTAGAAAATGGTGTAGAAAAAAAAATTGCAGAGGGAAATTTTAAAATTCATAATGAATAAGTGTTAATTTCTAAAGAGAAGTTATTACTTTTGCATTCCTTACTATTGATGGAGTAAGTGCTTTTTGCATTATCTTTTAGGTTACCCTTCCAGATCAAACAATTCTTAGGAGAAAAAGAGGTTCTATTAAGCAGACTCCCTCTTGCTTCTAAAAAATGCACAAAGACTGCAAAAGAAAAACTAGGCTTTTACCTTCTTTTCTCCTCTTCACATTGTCAGAAATGAAATTTTGATTACCATGAAAATGACAATTTTTCATACCAGAAGAAATATAATTGTGTGCTTTTATATTTTGGTAGGAAAAAAAAGACACAGTAGGTTTTTACACCCACTTAAAAATCACTTTCTTTCCATACATCCACACAAACATGCATGTGAACTCATACAGATTTTTTTGTGGATTTTTTCCCTTAGTCAGGTAAAGGGACACAGCTTCTGCCTCTCACCCAATTTGCACATGATGCACTGTGACCTGTACCCCAAGGATGGAGAAAGGCACAACTTCATCACTTGCTTTAGCAGTGCAGTGGAAGCAGCTGATACACGATGGTCCCAAAGGCACAGAGGGCACTTCAGCACTTCCAGCAGAGCAGTTCATAACAACCAATATTTCCCCATCTCCCTTCACCCCCAAGAGACTGCAGATAACCTCCCTGAGCCATCAAATCCGTACTGCCTGCTCCACAGTGCCAGCTCCACGCCAAACAGAGTGTGTATGCCCAGCATGGGTCTAGGAGGTTATTGCCAATATCACACTAGAAAAGTCTAATTAATTCATCTCTGAGGCCACAATGTAAATTAGGGACTGGCTCTGTTTGACTCTACAGGATGTTCTCACAGCTGTCTCCCCCTTCCCAATCTGTTTCACCTCAGAACAAGAGAAGTTCCAGGCTAGCCAGTGTACATGCTGAATTATGCATTCAAATTCCTTGTGCTTAAACCTCTAAAAAAAAATCTTAATGTCCTAATTAAAACCAGAAAGTGCACAATACATCTCCCTAAATCTCATCTTCCAGATTGCTCTCTGAAGGAGCCAGCAATGTGACAGTAAGAATAACTAAGATGGCAAGAAAGTTGGTAAATTGGAAATGATAACTTCTAACCCATTTAAATTATCTCATCAGGCATTGGTCAGGGAAATGTCTTGGCACAGCAGACCATAGGGAGCACCCACTAGGATAAAAGAAATACCAGTCTGTATTCCCAGTGTGTGCCTGTGGTAGGAAAACAGACTTTAGCTAAATCCTATGGTGCCCATTATGTCTCATCTTATACAGAAAAACACAGAGGTCAAAAAATGCTCTTTGGAGAGGTAATGGTCATTTTCAAAAAAACAAATGTGAGGTCTTTGTTGAAAGTTAGAAATCCAAGACAGCAAAATTCCCTAGATTTTTCTCCTGTTTTTTCACAGGATTATTTTTATAGGATTAGAAATTACTAATATATTTGTTCAAGATAATCATGTTTTATTTACTGTTTTGTTTTCTACCAGATACAAGAATGAATGTCCTGTGTCATTTATCCTGTGGTTTTGTTTTGTTTTGTTTTGTTTTTTTAAAACCTTGGATTTTTTTTTAACCATTGTTTCAAACTCAAAGTAGTTTATTGCATGCAAACACACTTTCCAGCCTGTCTGTAGCGATTAACTGGGACAGCAGAGTCAGGGCCAGGACAGGAGTCCCCGGTGACCACCTGAACCCATCTCTCTTATCCCATTCAGATGTTAACGGGGTGCACAGGACACTAATCTGCACTCCAGATTAATTATAATCCAATTTCTTGTTAGCAAATCAAAATTCCTTGTGACAACAGGAATACCCCATGGTGTTAGTGACTTTCTGAAATGTCTCATTAGATCTTCGTATCTGTGTAAATTAAAGAGGGTCAGGTTTGGCAGAAGCAGACCTGGCTCCCCTGAATGCTGATTGCCCCCAGCTGCAGAAGCAAGGCTGGAATGGAGCATCTTTGCAGACATTTTTCTGGTTCTGGTGCTGTTTTATCTGGGTCAGAGAGGGACATGCATGCACAGAACATGTGTGTGAAGGGGCTGGAGCACAAGTGTGATGAGGAGCAGGTGGAGGAGCTGGGGCTGTTTAGCCAGGGGTGTTTGGGGGTAAAGGAGGCTCAAGGGTGGCCTTATCAATCTACAGCTCCATAAAAGGAGGGAGTAGCCAGGTGGAGGTCAGTCTCCTCTCCCAAGTAACAAGTGATAGGACCAGATGAAACAGCCTAAAGTTGCACCAGAGAACATTTAGAATGGATATTAGGAAAAAAATCTTCACTAAAAGGGTGGTTAGGCTTTGGAGCAGTCTGTCCAGGGAAGTGGTGGAGTCACTGTCCCTGGAAGTGTTCAAAAAGCACGTGCATGTGGCACTTGGGGACATGGTTTAGTGGTAAACGTGGTGGTGCTGCCCAGCCATTGTTGGACTTGATAACTTTAGATTTTTTTTCCAACCTTAATGATTCTATTTGATTCTATGATGGAAGAAACTTAGAGAAGAAGTGAAACAGTAAGAAGGTCTGCTGGCTGAAAGGCTAGGTCTCTAACATGTTTCCCCCATCCTTTGCAGAGATCTGCCATGACCCTTTAAAGCAGTCTCCTCTTGTGCATTCCCCAGCATTTTATTTACCCATCTATTTAAATATCTGTTTTGACAGTTAAATATTCTCTCCCTGTCAGAGCGATATTAATGGATTCTCAGAGAGACCAGGTTGATTTCAGCACTCTGAACTTACCCAGAAAGACTAAATTAAACCTGATGTACACCAAAATATGCTTCCAGTTCCAGGACCATGGAAAGGCTGAGGGAACAGCTGGAATTGCAGCCACTAAGTCAGAACCATCCTGAGTAGATTTCAACCTGAATCTCTTGCAGAATTGAAAAGCAAGAAAATACATTAGAGACTGAGATACAGGTAGGAAAAGGGTCTGAGTCAGCCTAGGGAATGGTTTAAAGGATGTATTGGAGAGGGTCCAAAAGCAAAAGGAGATTGAATTCAGTTATAGGGTGGAGACTGGGAGTCAAAAGAAAGGATAGGTAGAAAGGATGGTGCAAAGTCCTGTGTGATTCCTTCACATTTTCCTTTCTAGTGACTTAAAAATGAGCTGTGAACAGCCATAAAAAGGAACAGCTTACAAACACTTGTACATTACTTCAGCTTGTGTAAGCACACGTCTCTTATCTTAAAGACAAAAGTTCAGACCCCTGATAATATCATGATATGGGAAAATGAAATGGTTTTATTGCCTCCATAGGCTTCTGCAGCAGGGAATGTATTCTAATAGGAGTGGCTACTGCAGTCCCAAAACCCTCTTGTTTCACACTGTCACAGTGTTTCCACTTCTGTGATCTCATAGTTTCTCCCTCCCTTTCCCATGGAAAGGGCCTGGCGTGAGGAGGGTGGTGAATTGTGTGGTGTCAGTAGGTAGACATTTTTCATAACTCTCCATTTAGTACCCAAGGACTCAGCAAGGCGGGAGATAAACAATTCCAGGGCTGGTCGATTACTGATGTCTTCCTACCAAGAAGGAAAGCAGCTTAGAGAGGTAAATGGTCCTGGGCCTTGGCTGCACTGCTAAAGATAGAGAAGAAACGTCTCAAGAAAAATGGGAGTGTCCTGCTGAAAATGGCTACACAGCTAAAGTCATCATGAAAGATGAGACCTTTCCTCTTGTCAGCAAAATGAATGGTGCAGATGGCTCTGTTTAAAAGGGAGTTTGCATCATAGGATGAAAGATTTTCCAGCTGAGAAACCCAATTAACAGAGGTGACCAAATCATTTAATATACTTTAAACATGGATGATGCTCTGTTTCCCTTTCGAAAGAGTTAACAGGCAATTCACTAAAAACACACTCATCATTTTCTATCAGTATAGATTGTGACATGTCAAAGTTCATGTTTTAAATTAGGGAATAGATTTAGACAATTAAGTCATGAATTACACATCTACACATTCGGTTCACCAGCTCAGGCGGGAATTCGGCTTAAGGGCTGAATCTGAATTTTGGCATCTTCTTTTAAATGTAAAGTGAAGCTGTGAAATTCAAGTCAGTAGCAGAACTTTTACAGAGCTCTGTAGGTCCATGGATCTATCTGCCAGAGGAGGACCAGCTTTATTTCAAGCTCAGAATAAAGGTAGGTATATTAAAACAGGAAAACACCAACAGCTCTGAAATTTGCTTTAATGAACACATTACCACAGTTTTACAAAGTTCAAATTTAGTTCAAATCTAATTTGTGTAAGACTGGATATTTTTACTAAAATCAATTCAACTTGTGTTTAAGAATGTCCCTCAAAACTTCCCAGCCTTAAAGACTTGTCTGGCAATTCCAGCAAGATTTTCACTTCTCCATGCATTAAGGCAGAAAACTCATGGGAAGAGCAGCATAGCAGTCTCCTGGCCAGACCTGTGAAAATCCTGTGGAAGCTAGGAGATGTTTGAGACAAGCCCAGAAAATATTTTCTTACATAAAAGGTAATTTCAGAATCTGGGAAGAGTCTATACAGGCTTTTTAGTGGTGGGTCTTTTTTTTGGTTTGTTTTGTTGGTTTTTCTCTTGTTATTTATTTCTTCGGTAAAGTTAGAGTAGAATAGCTCATATATCTGTCAAGACTGAACAATGAGGGGAATGCCCCAAATGTCTGCTAGAAATGAACACTACATATTATGTATCTGTCAGAAGCTTTGATTCCTTGAAACAAGTGAGCTCTCTGTGTTTTGATTTGCCCAATTTAGCTGTCTTTTTCTGATAGAGACATGGGAATCTCGGCAACTTCAGCTGACTCAGAAAAGTGCATTTGATACCTTAAAACAATGTCTTTCTTGGCAATTTTTTGGGGTTTTTTTTGGGGGGGGTTGTTTGTTTTTTGGATTTTTTGGGGGTTTTGTTTGGGTTTTGTTTTCCTTTTTGTTTTTTGTTTTGTTTTGTTTTGTTTTTTATCAGAGCAGTACTTCAAGACAGAGCTTAGATATAAAATCAAGTACATCCATTGCACTTATAACTGTAGGCAACAAATGAAAAAAATCCTACTCACCTGCTGGACTTGGCACCTGCAAAATGCCACCTAGGAAATTTGATACAGCATCAGTTCAATGAAAGAGCCCCTGCTCCTGGGACTCTAAACCTTGTGAGCAGCACAGCTGTGACATGAGATCTTTCACGTGTGCAGGGATGAGAAGTTCCAGTACTCAAAGGATCTGGAGCAAACCCATCTATTGCAGAAATGCACAATGAAATCCATTTGGTAGACCCAGTTTGCAGAAGTAAACTAATCCTTTAACTAGGATTAAATTACTCATTTTTACAGTGAGGGTGGTTAATAGGTAGATCTATTGTCAGAGGAAATACAGCAGTTTTTCCAGTGCTGAGAGTCTCTAAATCAAAACTAAGTGCCGAGAAAATTATACAATCATAAGAACTAGAATCAGCAAAATGTTTTCCACATAAAACTAAAGTGCCTGCTTTACATATAGTAGCTATAGCAGTCCTTTACAGTTTTAAAACACAAATATTTAAGAGGAATCCAACTGCAGGCCCTTATTCAGTAGAGGGGATATTAGAACAGCACATTTAAACATTCAAATGGCCTGTGTAGAGCTCTAATTTGCCTCAGCTAATGTGCTGCTCTTCCTTAATCCAAAGTAGCTATTCTGCTGGCTCTGGCCCAGACAAACTGCAAGGTATTTAGAAAATGAGCTCCCCTGATGTTCAGTTGGGTTACTGTGTCCAGTTTCCTAAAGCCTATTAAAAACTTGATGGCTAAATTAACTTGCTGCCTAAAATGAAGGAAAATAATGGAATAAATACTTCCAAATAAACAGTCCATATCACCAGCTTCTGATTTCTCACGTTTTTCCTTTGCCATTCAAACAAAAATTAGAATCTGCCCTGATAGGGCTGCAGCAACAGACCCTGGAGTAGACAATTCCTGCTTGGTAATATTATTTCTCATCTCTATCAATGTAGTTTAAAGGCAGCTGGATGTTTTTCTCTCACCACATGACCATTTAACTGCTAAGAATTGTTACAAGTTGCTTCAGCAAGCCAAGTCTTCTAGATGACTGTATGTAACATATTTACAGAAGCTGCAGCATACTCTGAAAGGCACAAGGGACAAGTAAAGGCAGTGGGAATCTGTTGGTGAACAAACTTACATTCAGATCCTTCTAAGTTTTCATTCTGACTGAAATCTGTCCAAAGTCAATCATGCAGAAGAATATTTGGCATAAGCAAAGGGGTTTCTGTCCACCTGGGAGGATTTCCTTGTGCACAGAAATGAATTAAAAAGCAGCTACCAATGCATTAACTAGCAATATAAATAAAACTGAGGACAGAAAACAAAGCCAGTCTATCTAATTATGTCAATGCTTCCTGATGATCAGGCCCTGAAATGAAAATTACTCCTGAATTACATGCTTCTGCCTTGCTGCACCACAGAAAAATTTGGATCTGAACGATCCTGAACTCAGCATCACTCCAAAACTTCAGACAGTTTAGCACTCATTAGTGTGGTAGATTAAGAAAACCTTTCTGTAGTAGGGGAAGATCCATGAATTCAGTCACCACTTCCTGACATTGCAGGTAAAAGGACTCTTCCAGTAAAACATTTTTCATCTTCATCTGGCTACTTATTCTGGTCCCAGCTGTGCTATTGCAGCTGCTGTAATAAAAAGTGAATAGATTGGGGGAAGATTTTTATTCCATAATATTGTATTCCAGCTCTAGTCCTGAACATCAGTATTTAAAGTGGTGCCTAACTGCAGTCCTGGTGTTCATTTTATGACAGCACAGCAAGTTACCAGCCGTCAGCTGCCTGCAGACACCTTAACATACCCCTAGGGCCTTATAAAAGGCAGTCCTTTCATGGAGGTTGTTGATACTTTTAAGAATTTAACTGTACTATAATAAGTGCAAATGTTTATTTGATGTTGAACAACTGATGATAATATGAAAGTAAGACATTGTGAGCTTTCCTTCAGGTTCCACTTTTGGCCATTGTCAGGAACAGGATACTGAGCTGGAGGTGCCTTTGGTTTGAATAGTTTGGATATGGAGTTGCTAAATCACAATGCATCCCTAACAAAGAAGGAAACTAGAAAAGTTAACAAGAAAGTAAACATAAATTATTGTAAAGTTGCTAACTATGCATCTGCTGATCCATCTTATAACTTGCAGTTCTCTCTGCTGCAGGTCAGCTCTGGGCTAGAGATCTCCTTTAGTGCTTCACACTGGTGATGCTCCTGCAGACAGACTGCACTGTTCTCTTCATCCTGCTGCCCAGGGCAGGGGGTTTGCTCTGTGAAAACAGATGGGTTAGAGATTGGTTGGGCTTCAGTGGGACTGCTATTGCTGCTCTCTATCAGCATCTGTTAAAGAAGTATTGAGTCAAATGGCTTGTGCTCTGGAGAGGAAAATGGGGAAGGCATTCATTTAACACTTGTTAAGAAAAATTCTCTCCCCTCTATGCTGCCCCTCTCTCTGTGTTCTAACTGCTAAACCTACCATGAAAATCCTAAGAAGGTGTTTCAGCCTCAATGGGAGCTTCAGTGCCCTACACAGAGTGGGTCTATCATTTGAAACTCAGCTATGGAAGGTGCCAAGCCTGCTGCCTCCAGCTCTCTCTCCTTTCATCATTCTGAGGTTTCACCACTTCAAATAATCTGGTTTAAATAAATGGTCAGGGGGCTCTTTACACAAATATCAGATTTATCCTACACAGATCAGTAGAAATACAGACTCCTTACCCTCTGCATGATACAGCTATAAAAAGTAGTGGTCCAGGTTAGCAAGAGAATTTTTCTTCTATTTTTTAATCAACCATGGTTGGTGTTCAAAGCTTCAAATTTGGGTTTACAGATGCTTCAAAGTTTGCATTTTCAGATGCTCTAGGACTCACTGTTGATAAGTCTGGCTGACATACTCAACTAGGTTCCATCTCTTTATGTTTAATTTCATTCCTCATCATTCTAAAAATCCACTAACATTCATCCAAAGAGGAGAAAAAATAAAATCACCCTTTATCCGCTTAGGGGAGAGAAAATCCTTTCTACCAGCTAAAAAGACCACACTATCTGGGCATTTGTCACAACCACAGCACACTTTGGGGATGCAGAAAATATTGTTTCCCTTTTTATTTCTCATTATATCAGCTTTCAAAGGATTTGTATTAAACAACCGAAAGGAATTGTTGGGGCTAGGGGCTGTGTACATGCAAACTGTCACCATGGAGAATGTACAAGTGAAGTTTACCACAAAAACCAGCTGGAGACAGTTTCAGATCTTTCATAATCTGGAAACTGAGGTGAATAAATAAATTCACCCTTTTTCATTCTTGTCAGTGAAATGGCAGCAACATGGATTTAGGGCAACTTCAGTTTGAAAACTCCTTTTTAACTAATTTGTATTCTCAATCTAAGTAGGTATGTTTTTTAAAAAGTCACTTTTATGGGGAATTACTAGCATGTATTCTAGGGATACAAACTTTCTTTAGGGAGGGAAAGAAAATGAGGGGAAGCAGGCAGATGATGTCTGACAGTCCTGGCTACTCGTGGAGTGGTCCAGCACACATCTCCAAGGGGGTGTCAGGGACAGGATTTGACATAATCTCTGCTTTCCAAACAGGTGTATGATGGTCCAGTGGGCAGTTTTGGCAAGAATCATGTTTACCTTTAATGCTTATTCGTATTTTTAAAATGAGAGGAAAGAATTGTAAGTTGTATGTTAAGTATTAGATTTAGAAATTTTATAAACAGAGCAAACAATTATCAAAATTGTCTGAAGACAGCCCAGAAAACCTGCTTTTCTTAGTCAGAAATTCACTCAGTGCAAAAATCACTTCCTGTACCTATCTGCCATAAAAGCTGTTGGTATTTCTTATGTAGCGACAAGTAGAATGTCAATCTAATTCTTACTTTAGCTTTAAAGTCTTGTGTTTTAATAAAAACCTTTGCTGACAGCTCTCTGGCTGAACTCAGCTTCTTTTTTGGTACACTGAAGTCTCATAAAGATACTGGCATTCCAGAGGAGATTTAGCTTGCTGGGGGTGCATTTCATTTTTCTGTTATTTCATTTCACCCGCTCCTTACTGAGTTCCATCTGCCATGCTCTCCTCACTGTGGACATCTTTTATTCCATTTTTCATCCACACACTGATCATTATATGATTTTGCTTTTGCCTAGCCAAAAAAACCAATTGCAATGACCCCAACCTCCCAGAAGTCAAGACATCAATATAAGTTTGGAATGAAAGCAATATTGACTGCCAGCACTTCTATAATTCCCAGCAATCAACTCCAATCTCTTCTCTCTTAATGATAGATAGATAAAACATTTGACTTCACTTTTCCAATCTATACAGAGGCCTTCACCATCCTTTATAACCCTCAAATTCAAGACAATTAGGACTTGATTAAATCCTATCATCTCTCAGGTCTCTTAAGCCAACTAATGGCTTCTTGGAGAAGCCAAGTAATTTTGCAACTTCTCCCATTACCTCCCTTTTTTCTGGTTCATGTGCATTTCTGGCTCTAAGCATGAGTTTAATTAAATGTACTTGACATACAAAATAATTGAGGAGATGATTCTAGACCTTTAAAGTAGAAGCTTTATGTTTTTATTAGCAATTTGGCTAGAAAAAAAACCCAACATACTTATACATATTTTATATATACATTCATATTTGCATTTATATTTGTATCTTTACTTAGTTATATACTATATACATGTGGATATGTATTACAGATATATGTTGTACGAATTCACAAGTCTCCACTTTGTCTTGATTCACATCTCTAGACTGGCTCCATGTGTCCAAACTAATTTCCCCAAGAAAACAGCTAAATAGAATATCTGAGCTAAATATATTCCATACCTACTATCATAAGCTCCAAACTATGTGGAGTCACACCACAAATACCTAACACACATTCACCTTCAATTCAATGATTTCCCACACTTTCAGGATCTATGCTTCATAAAAGACTGAGTCCCTAAACAGACAGCTCCATACAGACTTTTCACTCTCTTTCAGCGACAGCCCAGGCTTATATCCTCAGCCTTCCTCACTTTCCAGTTTTCATTTTTACTTTTCAGTCATCCTACTTTATTTTGGCAACATCTTAATTGACAACTTTAATCTTTTCTCTCTTTACACTATTATTTCTACAATTCTTTTACCCTTGCATTCCATGTTAACATTTGCATCTTATATTCAACACCAATTTAAGAGTGGTAGGAGCTGAGATCCTCAGGTGATAGCCTTATGTGATGGTTACACTGGGATGCAAAGGACCTCTTCATCATGACCAATTTTCACATCATAAAGGATGAACAATATTTGCTCGTGATCTTCAAAACCTTTGACAATGGCCATCAGTGGCTGTTGATTGTCCTGCCCAGGCTGAGGGGAAAAATCTGCTTAGATAAGAGACTCCAGGTTCTGGGCTGTTCAGAGCTGTGATGAAAATGTTTGCATAGGAGGGGAAAATTTGACACAGGCAGTCTCTGAGGTCTCTTACAGACAGTGCACATGAGGGCCCTGATCTTTTGGCTCAAATGGCAAGAGAACAATTTTGAGGAGACAGAAAGGAGCTTCACAAACATGTGATATTATTTCTGTTGCATGCAAATGAAGAGAGAAAGACTCGACTTTGTCTGTCAAGTTGTGCCCACACAAGAAGTGAACTTCCTCCCTGCTAATTCCAGAACACAGTTGGGTAGGAAAAACTCAAAGAGCCCATCTGTGTCTTGTGTTTGTCTTGTAAAATATCAGTGGGCTTCTCTTTCCAGCTCTCCTTCTGAGAGCTCCCTGTTGCCCAAATGTGGTCATAGATGGCTAGACCTGCAAAAAGAAAATATGTGAGTGGGGCTATTTTTAGTGATCAAATCATAGGCTGTCAGTCTGCAAGGCAGAGGAATCCACCCAGAAGTCAGAGGAACAATATTATTGGACATGAGAGAGGTCAGTTTGCAGTCAGGTTCCATTTATAAATTGTTCATTAAGAGCTGACAAATGACTGAGCAAGGTTTTAATAAGTGATTATACTTCAGTAATAAGGTTAAGCAATTATGACATGGAAGCATTAGTAACAAATACTAATTGAATTTCTAATGTACTCATAACAATGTGTATTATAAATGGCAGAGACTTATAGGGAATCAGCATTAAATAACACCTGTTAAACTGCATGTGGCTCCTCACTCTTCCAATAGCATCATTTATGTTACTGTTTTGTCCTATCAGGAAGACACAGCAAGCTAAGAGAAAGGTTGAAGAGATTCCTTTGTCTGTCCTGTAAAGGGTGAAAGGTTTCTGGCTGATGTGCACCTTGAGGCACACTGCTTTTCCAATAGCAATCATCTCAGAGGCAAAGCGTGGTCCAACAGCCAAAGGCGTCCCCTCGGTCATTGGAAACACCTCCTGCTCCACTACAGAACACTTGTAAGGTCTGAAGGCTGTGCTCTTTCTCTAACACCTAGGACACCATTTCTTCAAGGGGAATCTGCACCAACATTTTGAACTGGGGACCAAAGCAAGGATCTTGCTTGGATACAACAAAAACCCCTGGAAAAAAAAATTAAAAATCCTTTTTTTTTGGGAAACTGTGTTGCTGTTCTTGTTTCAATAAGAATCAGCATGACATATTGAAACCAACATTATATTTCTCTTATCTTTGTTAAGAAATGACAGAAATATTGGAATAAAAAGTGAAAGTTCAAGCACAGTTTCCAGCATGTAAGAAATCTGTGTGATGATGCTTTAAATAAAAGGTCAATGGAAACCAACCTGGGTAGGAGCTCTAGACAAGTCTGTTGTCTAGAACAGTTCTGCATTGCCTCTAGCTGTGTGCTGGGTCCAGATTATGTATTTGTTCTTTTCCATCTCAGGTTACTGTGATGTTATAGAGATTCCTGAGTCAAAACTGTGAAGAGCTTGATGCAAAGCCAAATTGCTCTGGGGTAAAAAATCACTTTTCCCTTTGACGCAAAATAGATGTCTCTGAGAAGACAGGAAAGGATGAAAACAGCATCAGTAACTGTGACTTTCCAAGGCCAAGCTGACTTAATTATGCTAATCACCCTATCAATTTTAATGGAAGAGAGACTGTAATCCTAAAAATCTGGTCAGTGAGGCACCAACTAAATTCCAGTTTTTTTGCCTTTACTAGGGCCACTTATCAGATGGCATCATTATAAAGATATCACCTTGCTTCAGATCCATTCAAATGCCCAGGTGGAAATGGCTGGCACTGACTGCCACAGGAGATAATGAGGAGGCTCCTAAAGCTTGTTATGCAAAAATCTCACAGAGGAGAATAGAGCCATAGACAAACTTTTGTTAAACTTTAAAAAGCCTGTGAAAAAACACCTCTCTTCTCTTATATTCTGCCCCTTTCTGGCTCCCTTGTTAAGTTCTTCCCACTTTTGTGTGTAATCAGGCAGTAATATAATTCAGACCATGGAAGGAATATGAAACCTGAGCCTCTTGAGGAATGGTGCTTTAACTCAGATTTCAAACCAAGAGCTGTTATTAATAATGGAGGTGATTTTTTTCTGAAGAGGCACATAGATATCTCAGTTCTCTGTAAGTTCTGAATAAGGGAAATTTCCCATTCCCACCTGTGAGCATGGAGGGGTTAAAGGCTGCTATTCCTACCTGGTAATGAAGGAGGAATGGGGATCTGATTTGACACATGATCAGGCTTGACCCTGCTATCTCAGAAAGATATACTGTGGCTGGCATATATTAATTCTCCAAAAAGATCACCCAAGTTTACTAAAACTGCTTACATAGGGCAGTATCTGCTCATATATACAGGGGAGAATCTCCTCTACTCTTTAACAAGTGTATTTCCATCTCAGTTCTCTTCTTCAGATGCCTGTTGAATGCAGATGGTGCATGAAGTTTTGGCTCCCACTTAATTTGTTCCTTTATCTCTTACCTCAGAAAAACCCTGCCACTTATCATCAGCTCTGATTTGGTCATGTTACAGACTACAGCACAAATTTAGCAAAAATTGAGTTGTGTTTATAGCTTTATAGTCTGTCTATAGAATCACGGAATATGCTGAGTTGGAAGGGACCCACAAGGACAAGACCAAGTCCTTTGTGAAGGAGCACAACTCAGTCACAATGAAATGTCACCAGAGACTATGTGGATGAAGGGATAAATGATAGAATATGCTTATTCTTCTCTCAGCTTATTTCAGATTGGTTGTTGAGCAGAAGTTCCCTAGTTGTTTTTTTCCCTGGAAATCATTCTCCCAGATCTGTTTTTGATGATGTCTATTTTTCCCAAAACAAAATAATCAAACAGCTTTAATTTGAAACTTGAGCATCTCCAAAATACCACTCATGCTGTGGTGGGTGACATTTAAGCTAAGGAGCTGGAGTATGTATAGGAAAACTCCATGTTCAGAAAAGGCATCTCCATTTCCTACCACAATGGTGATAATATCATGTGAACTGTTTGCAATTAAAAATAATAAAAATTTAATATAAAATCTTCTGATCACTTAGCAGTTTTCTCTCTTGCTCCACCTAGATGAATTTAGTTTTGTGCTAATTTAAACTAAAATAAAAAACTTGGGGTTTTTACCAACTATGTTCATTATTTATGTCTAATAAACTGTACTGGGCACATTCTAATTTCAACAGGGAATGACAATGCTTTCAAAAATGCATGATGATTTCTAAACAAAGATAAATTTCAAAGTAATTGAAATTTTTATTTTAAAATCAGTGAAAATATGAATGAGAAATATACGATCATGGGCTGAAACTGTTCTAAATTCTGCACATGTTAGTGAAAAGATTTTGTTGTCTTGAAATGGATCATATTGAATATTAAGTTCTTAAAAGAAATAAAAGATGATGGATGTTATTTCAAAAAGCACATTTTCTTCATCTTAAATCTAGCGATTAAATAAATATTTTGTTTTAAATTGTGCATTATTGCATGGATCTCAGGAGAAGATGTAAATCATAAACACATGCTTGGTTTTACTTTCTTTGGTTTATGCCACTTTTTAACTTTTTTCAAGTAGATATTAAATTTCTGAATTTGAACCACTTGGCACAGTCCAATCACATCATCCTACCCTGTTATGTAGGATGTGTCAGGGCAGCAGGCAGCAATCTCCATCACAGGAAAAGCTCTTTCCTCGCTGCTAATGCTGATGTAACATCCTGAAGGCTGATATCAGGTTACTTGATCTAAGGTACAGAGAAAGCACAATGATTTCATGAAATTGTTCAGCACTTCAATAAATCCAGCCATACCTTTCAGATTAGATGGTAATCTAACATCCTGAGAGCTACAGACACTTCTATACTGTTTTAAGTAATATATAAATCTTCTATTCATTCTTAGCTAGTTTGGCTTTTTTGGTAGTAGATCAATTGTTATTATTGCAATATGTGACACCTTACATATGTCACAAGACAGTGTAGCAAATAGAGAGCACCCAAATTCTACATTTGTGAGGCAGAGTACTCAAATCTCCAATTCCAAATATCCTCTTTGACTGAAACATTGAAGACTGGATGGAGCAACCAATGTGGTTACTGGAGTTTATTATACATAAATGAAGAACAATTTTTTTTAAAATACAAGGCATTTACACCCCACTGTAATATTGCTCTGGGTTTAACAATTTTATGCAATTCAGTGTTCATCAAACACAGCATCACCAGCAGGGCCAGGGAGGGGATTGTCCTGGTCTGCTCTGAGCTGGGGCAGCCTCACCTCAAGGGCTGGGAGCAGGTTTGGGTGCCACAATATAGAAAAGGCATTAAACTATTAGAGAACATCAGAAGGAGAGCCACAAGGATGGTGAAGGGTCTGGAGGGGAAGCCGTGTGAGGAGTGGCTGAGGTCACCTGGACTGTTCAGCCTGGAGAAGAGGAGACTGGGGGGAGACCTCACTGCAGTTACAGCTTCCTTGTGAGGGGAAGAGGAGGGACAGACTCCTCTGATCTCTGCTCTGTGGTGACAGTGACAGGACCCAAGGGAATAAGAAGAAAGTTGTGTCAGGGGAGGTTCAGGTTGGACATTAGAGAAAGGTTTTTTCCCCTAGAGGGTGACTGGGCAGTGGAAGAGGCTCCCCAGGGAAGTGGGCACAGCCTGACAGAGTCCAAGAAGTGTTTGGACACAGGCTGTGACTCTTGGGGATGGTGCAGGGCCAGGAGTTGGACTCAATGATCTTTGTGGTTCCCTCCCAACTCAGCTTATTCCCTGGCTCTATGATCCTATGAGTTGAGGTGTGCAGGCAGGGAGAGCAGACATTTGGCCAACAGAGCCACCTTAATTCCCAGGAATCAAGGTCCTGGTGCTGCCCGGGAGGAGAAGCTGCTGGGCTCGGCCTGTAGAGCAGCTTAGGTCTCAACCATGATTATCAAAGCAGGAGTGTAAGGCCATGGCTACCAAGCTGTGCAGTGGCCCTGTACAAGGCACCGGGAGGGCAGGAGGGCAGGGAAGTTCTGACACCTCAGCTTCCAGGGGCAGGTGGAGTTCTCCAGGTGGGGTCCACAGAGGTGTCTCTCTCTGCACTGCCCAAGACTGGTAGGGGAAACTGAAGTCAGTGAAACTGGGGGTGCAGAGATCTTTTGGAATAGTTTTAACAATACCACCTGAATAAAGAGACTGTGTGCACCTGTGAAAGAACTGTGAAAACTCTTCAACTTTCATATGTGCCGGCAAGTAAAATAGATATGAAAGCAATGCTTATTAAATCTTGGCTTTCAAGTCTTAAGAATGGTGTGTCCTGATCATGCCTGTCCTGTTTGGATCCTTTTCATCTGGCCACCTGCACATAAAGCAGGCCGAAGAATAATTTTTCTGTGATTCACCACAACTTTTTGAGCAACAAAGAAATACACTATGTTCTCATCCACTGAGTACTCTGAGCCTACTTAAGTAACATCTGCAGCACACAGAGTCCTGTACAGGATATACAGAGAGCAGAAACATCTTTGTTTCCTGTGGTGCTATTGCAATGAGTTCAAGGAATGTTTTACTTAAAAAGGGAGAATATTTTCAGAAGGCAACACCCATAAAAGAGCACTCTCAGCAGAATCCACTTTTCATGTATAGCTTTAAGCTGTGCTGATGTGCTGACCCAAACACCCTCATAAATTTAGACTATGTGGAAGGCACTGAATGTAATTATCTGAAGCAGCTAGAACATTTATTATGATAATTAAAGTAAATTACTTTTATGACAGGATCAAAAAATAAACACCACCTTTAACACTTCCCTCATTTTCCTATCTCTTGCACAATGTAATATTGCCACAGTAATTACTGTATCTTACCATCCTGCTGGCAAATTCCAAAGGCATGGACATCTTAATTCACTTGGCTAGTCTCCTTCCACATGACTGCTTCACTTAGCAGCAGTAGATGGATATCTTCCTTAAAATGCTGATATCAATCCTGACTCGGTTTGCTTTAAAAAATGAGTAGTTTATTGTTGTCAGAACACCTCTGGATAATGAAGAATGTGGTCTGAATTATTGCTAGGAAATTATTAGCTCATAAGCAATGCTAGACACATCCTAATGAAATGGGATGTCATTATTACTATGGGAACAATATGAGAATAAGAATATCCTATACCATCCATTGCTGTGTCAATATCTTTCTGTTTAGAGATGGAGCTGAATAACAGTCTACTAAAATAACCACAAACTACTTTTCCTCTTGGGATTATATTCATGGCCCAATTAACATATTAAAAACTTATTAACAGTGTTTAGAAAGTTTGATTTTCAAACTCCTACTGAAATATACTTCAGCTTTAAGGCCAAGGATATTCCACTTGAGTCAAACAAGGTCCCTTAGGGAAATAGAATTATGCAATTTGTTACCAGCTATCCTGTTCAACATCAGCTGTCTGATTCTCTGTTCTTTTCTTGGTTCCACTTTGCAGTAGAAGCAATATCTATATCTATATCTGTTGTGATATCTATATCACAACAAAGCCTTGTCCAGGCCTCATCTCTGAGGTCACAAATCTTTAGTGCTGTGGGCTGAACCTATACTTTCTGAGAAAAATTTCCTCCCCAATATTTCATGTGATTTAAGCAAAGACTCTTGCAAAAAAAAATCCCAAAACAAACAGACAAACAAAACCAACACCCAAACCAAAACAAAAAACCCAACCTCCCCCCCAAAAAAATAAAAACCAAAACAAAACAGAAAACCCCCCAAAAATCAAAACCCAAACCAACAGACAAACCTCAGTACAAGAAGCTTAAACAGTGTCAGCTGGTTGCTGCTTTTCACAAGTGGTGGAGTCTTCTACTGTGAGGGACATCTCCCAAAAAACTTCATGGAAAACCCTAGATTGAATTGAATTAAAAACTCAAAGATTCAGCAGCACCTGAAGAAATAGAAACAGAAGGATTCACTGTGCTGATATCTCAGAGTGTCATTTTAAAAGACAAGGGGACATAAAGGGCTGCAATGTCATTATAGGATGATCCTTCCTTTAGGGGTGTGAATCACATTGTGACAGTGATGTCCTGGACAGAGAATGACCAGAACTGGAGGTACCTGTGGGGAGCTGAGTTCTCTGTTCTCTTACTGTGGCAGTCAGCAGCCCCCAAGCACCTGGGATGTGGGAGACTGGCTTACTGTAGCTAGGGTTTGATTGCCAGCAGTTTAAAACCAACCCTGGGAGCACTGGATCACTGGTGGAAAGAAAGGTGTTCTTTTCTATGAGCTCAGCATAGGAAGGAGGGGATGCACAGCAAACCTTGCTGTAGATGGATGCACTTTCCTGGGGCATGGGGATGTGAGTTTTACAGAGGGCTGTGGTGATGGGAGGCTGGAGAAGGAAGCCTCAGCTTTCTGCCCCAGCAACGCCACAGGCCATGAACAAGAGCTGGAACTGAGATGGATTTATTGAGCGTGTGGGTAATGTGAACATGTGGAAGTTTTTTTTCCCTCAGGCTGTGTTTCAAAAATACATGTGTAAAATAATATTGAGGAGACCTGGGATCCAGAAATATACAATTGCTGTAAGGCCCCATGATTTGCCTGCCTGTTACAAAATAATACTTGGAGTCTTGGGGTCTTCATGTTCCCAAGCTAATATCCAAAGTTAATTAGCAGGTCCTGCTACAGCTTAGTCTGTAGCATTGCAGATATCTTAATTTTCTCCACCTTGTGGGCCATTTCAAAGATAGGAATGAACACACTGTGATGAATAGTGACCCTTAAAATTCTCTCTGATCCAGGCCATGTGCCATTCTATGAGTATCCATGCAAGCTAAGCTGAAGATAAAAATAATTGGGTAAAAGTCAGTGTGAAGTGCAGTAATTGACATTAGATGATGTAAGTTTCTTTTCTCCCCTTGACCAGTTTTTCTCTTCCTCATACCCTGCTAGTCTTTTGGTCCATTTATATTCCATACTGGGGTATCTTAATTTGAATCTGTTCTTCTCTGAAACTGCCCAGCCTTCCTTAGGAAGAGCATTTTGGTGAATTAAGCTATTCTCTGCTTACAAATCAATCATTCTTAAAAAAATAATAGGACATTAACTAAATGTACCTGTGTCTCTATTAGTAAAGCGAGTGTGTTGAAAAAAAAGTTCAAACTCTGATTAATGAATTTAATCATTTCCATAGAAAATGTCAAAGAGAATGAAAATAGCTCATTAGAAAAGAGTGTGTGAAAGTAAATATTTAGCCTGGTAAAGTTTCCCGGGGTAACTAAGGATCTTAAAGACCAAAAAAGTAATAAAATAGACTAACCTCCAATTACAGCATTGTTTTTGTTGCTGCTTTACCAGTACAAAGCTGCCTTATAGAAATGAACTCAGACAGGAAAAGATACAGCTAGAAAACGTTTCTTATTTCATTATTGTAAACTTGTAAAACATTAGGAACAAACCCAGGTTTGGCTCCCAGCTTCCAAATATTTTCAGACACAGCAAAACAATGAAAACCACTAACATATTTCCTATATTTTATGCTGCTCATGGGAACCGTGAACTCAGGTTCAAAACTTCCAGCAGTCAGGTATGGCTACAAGGCAACCACTCTCAGACATATACTTATCTTTGTGGGGAATTCTCCTTTATATGTGTATGCTTTATTCCAAGGAAAGTGAAATATTAAGGAAATTAATGATGATGAACAATCAAAACAAAACGCAAACAACCAACCTTCCTTTATCAAGTTGTCGCTTGCTGCACAGCAGCAAGATAAAAATTATACCCCAAGGAGGCAGAAAACCCGAGTTTTTCATCCTCAGCCACAGAATAACCTGGACTTATTTCCTGATTTCAATGAGCTGAGCCAAAGAGAATGTACCAACTGGCCAGTACCTGAGTTTTAAAAAGCCTTCTAGGTGACATGATTATGGAGAGATAAGTAAGGGAAATTTTTTAAGCTACTGTGGTGCTTTAAGACCAGCAGGAAATTAAACTCATTAATACCTGGTCAAAATGCAGTTATTAGAAAAATTAGATCCTTCCAAAAGAAGTTGCCAGATCACATCAAAGTCACAATTTACAGTAGCAGCTTGATGGAAAATGCATCATGAGCTCAGGCATTTGGCCAACAGCATTGCTGGTGCTGTACCCCAACATGAAATGACACCTGACATCCCAGTTCTTGCTGCCTTTCCCCTCTCTGCTCCAAGGTACTTACAGACCCATATCAGGAGTTCTAAACAAAGCCTGATATTATTGTGAAGACCTAAAATGAGATCATAGAACAATTGTAGAATCCTAATGGATTTTAAAGATACTTTAGCCCCTCTCCATTTACAGGGTCAATACTTGAACTGAGACAGGTTGCTTTTGGCAGAAGAAATGAAATTTAGTAAGTAGAGGGCTGGCAGTAAGAGACCTTTGAATTGCATGAAAGGTTTACCCACATTCCTAGTGAGCTTAATCCTTGCACTTTGGAACTGCCCCTCAGAATAGTAGTGGTTACAATGGTTTAATAAGACAAAAAAGGGAAGACCCACTGAAGGTTGGTCACTTGGTATTAGACATCAAAAATGGGAAGAGGAGACTGCAGATGGCAGTGGGTAACTTGCTGTGATTCTGGTCCTGTAAAAACAGGTTGTAATAACATCAGGAACCTACTTCTCAACTGGTTTTTGTCTTCACAGGCCTTTTCAGATAGAGTGGTTCACTTTATTATTCCCTCCAGTGGAAAATAAACACTATGAAGGAAATCTAATTCAGATCTTTATGTCTAATGATAAGGGTGGGAAGATGTTTTCAGGTACTGGAGGAGAAAATGGTGTTTAGGGGATTTGTAATTAGGGGAATTGACATGTTCTGAAGGCTTTTATCGCTCTTCACAGAGAGTGTACACCCTCAGTGCAAAAAGAAACTTTACCCCTCAAACATTCATTTTGTCTGGATTGAGGGTCAAGCTGCTCTGAAGTATGGGACTTGTGGGACAACCTAAAATTTGATTAGTGAATTATCTGAACTGGCAAAAGAATTTTTTTCTGGTCAGAAGCTGAATGAATCAAGTCAGACTAAATAGAAAGAATAGTTGAAAGAGAGGCAAAACTTCACCCACCAAAACTTGAGGGGCAAAAAAGAAAATCTAACTGCAGGGAAGCCAGGCAGGGAACATTCAATTAACTGGTTGGCATTTATGCAGGATCCTGGGATAAATGTCCTTTGCAGGCTCTCTGCCAGTAGTGTACAGGCTATTTCTCTTTGAAGGGCTTCAGGTTCACAGGGGCTGAGGGTTTAGAGGGGATTTTTTACCATTTTTATGCAGTCAAATAATGATGACAGAAATGTCAAGGAATGAGATCAAATGTATTGAGGGTCACCACCGCTCTTTTACCAAGTGCTTCTGGTGTTTGGCACCCAGACCAGCTCAACAACACATATCAGAGGTTAAAGAAAATAATAGCCTGGGCACAGCAAAAAATGATAAGAAACAAGTAGCAGGGCGGCAGATAGTACTGTCTGAACCCAGTGTTATTTCCAAAGGTTAGGAGAGAATGAGTATTTCTCCTTTTTTTAAATGTCAGTTTAATCTGAAAGACACTGAACCTCAAATAACATTTCAAACTAATGCAGAACTTCTGAAAACAAGGTAATTGCTGATCGAGCAGACAGGGATTTCATCTTGAGCTGACTGTTAGTTTCAATACCCTTGTTGTGTTATAATGTAAATATCAGTAAAAAAGGTGTAGGAAGGGAAAGGGGAAAAAGATCCAAGGACAGCTGCTGGGTCCTTAGCGATGATGAGCCAAAGGAACTGATGTGCTGAGATTTAAAGAAGGATGAACTACTTTCTGTCTGAATATTTTGTGATCTTCCCTCACTAAACAGAGAGGCTGCTACAGTAAAAGCTTTGTGCCTTTTTGATAAGAAATCAGACACTTTAAAGGTGAAGAGCCTTGCCCAAAGCTACACAGGAAATCAACAGTACATCTGAGGAATCCAAATGTAGGGCTTTAGTGCTCCACGTTTCTTTTAAATGCTCTTCTTACACCATAATCAACAATCACATAACTTCTTAAATATCTTTAAACATACTCTGCACCTGGTTTGAGACATGGTAATTTGCTTCAGTTTTTCTATATGAAACAGAGGATGAGGAATTACAGGAATTTTTTACTATCAGTTGATGCAGACAGAGATGTTCAGCTTAAACATTACAAAAAACTTGGCCAAAGTACTGCCGTAATTCAGGGACAGTCCACACAGAGGGACTGTGGAGTCTTTCTCTGGAAGGTTTTTCACACAAGTGAACTATCTCTGCAAATATATCCAATTATTCCTGCTCTGGGAATGGAGATGTGGACAGGGTACAGCAATGGATCAACTGGTGATTCTTTCAAGTAATAATGAGAACAGCAATCAGTGAGCAGAGTTCAAAGTGCTCACTCTCACTTCATGTTCTAGATACCTATCCAGGCTTTAAAGGCTCAAGCTGAAAAGCTTTCTTTGCAGAACCACCATCTGATTAAGCCAATAGTTTGGGGTTTTTTTAAGCTCAGAATGATTACAGTCAGGCTAACATTTAATAATTAAATCTGTCTGTAACTTAATTGCTGAAAATGCTTTCTTATCAGCACAAATTTTATAGTAAATCAACTGCTTCAAAAAATAAATTGGCTGACACTATAGGGCTACTGCTATTGTAGGTTCATGCTTATTTTGGATATGATCTACAAATTAATGGCTTGCAGTATAGAATCCAGGATTCAGAGCAGTCTGTGTGTGGTGACCTTTTCCACAAAGCAAAATGGCCTTTATACAGAAATTAATATAACAGTTTCACCAATATTAGTTCTGCTCCTATTTATGCCAATGGCAGGGTGAAAAGGAGATATTTCTGTTTAGGAGTATGGGGGAAGGCATGTAAGGAAGATTCAAAAGACTAGAGAGATGCATAATGCATTTGTAGAACTTTGATGTTTTAACTGTGCTGCAAACTCATGTGAACTTTTTGGGGGGTTTTTTTTCTGTATTAATTTAAGTTTTCTGGAAGTGTTGATTGTCATCTTTAATAGAAAAAAAAAATAAAAAATAAAAGGCCCCTGCCTTCATCCCCTAAATCAATTCTGTAAAGAAAGTAGCAGCACAAGGTTCTGCACAAACCATTATCATTCAACATGGTCTAAGTCCTGCATATCCCATGAGGCAGAAATCATCTACTGCCATATTTCAAGAGAATGATCTGCATAATAAAAGTGGTAAGTGGTGATGGCATTTTGTGATGTATGCAGTTCCTCATCAGGAAATATGCTAGGATTCCAGATCCAAAACTTCACATGAATTTTTAAATAACCCTCACTTCTTCAGGGACCCTGCACTGGATTTGGAATGAAAATTTAAAATGTAAATGCAACTTCTCTCACATCTCCTTTAGGGCTTTAAAGGTGAATTTTATTCTGTGTTCACTTGCTTGTGAGTATTGTGAGTAACTGTACATTCACTGATAAGGAATCTTAATAATCCCCCTTGATCAGAGATGGAAGTGATCCACTAAAACCCTTTGAGAAGGTAGAATAAGATCATCCAAACATTCACCCTTCTCTCTTCTCTCCCTCCTACAAGGTATGACAAAAGGAAGTTGTTGTCTAACTGTTAGTTGGTAAATTTAAAAACACTTCTGTGTGCTGCGTTGTGAAAATGCCTTTTTTTTTTTTAAAGGGTGTTTTCTAATAAAAACTACGTGTTCCTTCTCAAAGGAACTGATGGTATTCCAGGAATCATTTTGAGGGTTCTTTTCAAGAAAAAATTAATATTTGTCACATCTGAAAACCAGCAACCTGATCAAAGTTCCATAGGACCAGGATGAATCTTCCTAGTGTTTTCCACTGGAGTTTAGAAGCTTTCCTAAGCCCATCTTCAAGGCATGACAGGCTACCTATTAAAATTTGTGAGAGCATATGTAGGTTCATTCAGACTTAATGGCTTTTTATTTTTTTTTTTAATAAATGAGGGGTGATTGATTCTTTTACACTTGGAACAACCTTTACTCCCATCTATGTGTGCAGGAAAACTGGTGCTTCTATTTTTGGTCACAGGTAGGCAATTTTGAAATGGGCCTTCAACGAACCACAAAACATAGATTGCACAAACAAAATGGAAAAAGTACAAAGTGAAAAAAAAAAAACAGTTTTCCTATGTTTTCTAAACACAATCTGAATTTTCTTAACTAGAATTCAGCATTATAAAACTTTACACTTATAAAAGAGTTTGCGATAAAAGTAAATCCACAAGTGAATCACGAACCAGGTGCCTTCAGACAGACTATGCAGAAGTACAATCAGGCAGAATTAACTCTCAGCAGGTGGATCCCATGCTGAGGTTTTAGCCAAAAAAGGCGCCCATAGAGTCAGTGGATGATGTAACACATTATGTAACACATGCTGCAGTTCTCTGTAGAAGCCAGGGAGGTATTTCTGAAGGGGTAGGAAGTGTCTCCTCTGCATCCTGCAGTTTGAAGAGCTGACATCTGATCATACATGAATAGCTCAGACTTTGATCAGATCTTTAACTGTGTTTGTGTTTTGTCTTCTGTGAGAGGCATATTTGCTAAGTGCTTTATTTACACTGTACAGCAGGAGATAATGCAGAATGAGAATTGGATATACTTGGCACACACTGATTTGTGAACATGCTGTCTGTGCAGAATATAGCTACAAAGTCTGCACTGTTGTATTTATACCAAAGAAAAAGCCAGCTTCTATTTATTACTTAGGCTGAATACTGAGAGCTTCCCATGTTAGATCCACTCAGCTGTAAATTCTGAAAGGTACAAGGGGAATGAGTTAAAGCATTATGCCCCCATTGCAAAAACCTTATTGGGAGTGACTTATCGATATGTCACCCATACCCAGTTTATTAGATATGTATCAATGACAAATGTGTACTTCTCATAGACTTATAAATGAATCCAGCCTGCAAATTCTTTCTTATCTCTTTAGAGATTAGCATCTCATCAATACTTTATCCATGTATATGTACATACTCATTAATAACTGCCAGAAAAAGAATAAGATTACAGTGTCTTTTTGTACAGGGAGAATATTACTGGAATTTGTCAGGTTTGTATCAGGCATTGGTCAAGCATTTTCTGCTTCTCTCCAGGCAGAATAGGCTCAGTGTCTGAAGGAACACTGGACTTTCAGAAAGGTTGTTGATAGCTTTCTTCCTACGTGAGAATGCTTGGTGAGGGGAGATGATTTTTGCCCTCTTTTTTTTTTTTTTTATGAACACACTCCTTTCATATCACAGGCATTATTTTTAAAATCAACTTCCTCTCAAAATACCAGTTTTCTGATTAAAAAATACACACCTCCCTTTAAAAATCAGGCCAAGAAGCTTGGATTCCAAAGCATTCACACTTCAAACATTTTAATGGGTTAGGTTTTCAAGGGATACTCTAATCATGGGGGAGAAATTCTGGTACGTCCAGAAAAAGTTTTACCCCTCTATATTTTTGGATGCATTTCCAGCAGAGGCTCAGAAGTTACTCTTGGTAATTGTCCTGTCCAAGACCTGAACTGAGAGTCAAGAAAAGTCAGCCAGTTCTTGTCTTTAAATCCTACACATAATGGGTAAACAAATCAGAAATAAATGCTTAACCCACAGGCAAAGGTCTAGTCCTCCTTGAAAGATAATTAGATGCATTTTATGGAATCAGAAAATTACTCTTTCTCCCCTTTGGAGTTTTCCTTACTAGTAAGAAGTCTTTGGAGTAATGTTCTGGTTTTCATCACTGCCCCAAAGCTTAAACCTTCAGCCAAGGTGAGTGGATATAAAGGTTTTGGGAAAAGCTTTTTCTTCAGTTTTAATCAGGAGTAGCACTGAAAGCATTCTTTGCTTCCCAGTGACATACCCACAAATCTGCATGGGGTTTTTTGTTTATTTTGGGGTTTGTGGTTTTTAAAACTCTTTTTCTCCTTCCAGAGACAACTTTACCTCTATCTGAGCACCATTTCGACATATAACTTTCATTTATATCTTCTCAAAATCTTAGCAAGGCCAGTATATGCTGTCAGAAGGAAGAAGTGTTTCTCGAATGCTACATCTTAGTGGAACTTGAATGTGGCACCTGTTCCCTCTTCCAATGTCTCCTCAAAACATTATTCCAAATCCCAGTCACCTCCTAAGACACAGGGAAAACCACAAGCTATGCCTTCACTCTATAATTATCTTGATAAAATACAAACTTTTTATAGGGACTGTTCATATTACAACTTCAAAACTATTTCATCCAGACCGAAAGCAGGACATTTCTGAGCCATCTGTGAGAAAATTTCATTTCTGTTTAGTCCTAGGAAATATAAATGTTTATAAAAAAATATACCTAGATGTGGTGACATCCATGAGTGCCCAGGTTGTGCTGTGTTCCTACATGTGGAATGGAAGTTTGGCTAGAGGATTCCTAAGGAGCAGCAGTGAGGTGATTTACAGGAGAAGTAATTTTTGGCTTTTATTGTTGGTGCTGCTGTGACAGCTTTATGGCCATTCTAGAATAATGTGCCTGATTTGTGTCCCATATGCAAATGCAGTCCCAGTCCCCTGCAATACTTGGGTGGTAGATTTTGTGGGTAGATTTTTGTCTGTACTCTGCATAAAGCTGAGGAGCCTTAGATGGATGCAAGAAAATACTGCATCTGAATGTTAAATTAACTGAAAAAATCAGAGTTTAACATACTCTCACATGGTAGGAAGGTAAGCACGTCTCAGCCTCTTATTTTAAGCATTTTTGCATTCCTGTTGAAAAGAGAGAAAATCCATGTTCCAACTGGGTTACAAAGACTGGCAAATGAAATAGTGAAACAGAGAGGCAAGTTCTTTAACTTCTTTAAGTGACAAAGAGGGCACTTGCTGAGAAAAGACAAACTCATGTTTACACACCTTGTGTTATCTGAAGCTCCAGAGAATTACTTTAGGAATTGAAATTCAGCACATAGCACAAGTCCTTAAGAAACTCACAATACCAACTCTAATATCACAGTTAGAAACCCATACAGAAATCCTAGAAGTGGCAACCTGTCTTTATGTGAAAAAAGATCTGACTTGGATCTTAACACTTACACATTTTCATCTATTTATAACACTGCCAACAGATTTCCCTGGCATCTCATTAGTCCTTTCATCATTATCACAGCATACATTCTCTTATACTCTCTTTAGATCAGAAGACCAAATAAGCTACTTAGAACTTGAAGAAAAAAAGATTAAGTAAAACTGGTGCTTAATTTTGCCCTCTGCTACAACATAAAGAACACACAAGCATATTTTCATTGGTGTTGTAGTAAACATTATCCAAATGATCCACCCTGGATCCAAGTACCAAAAAGAATGAGATTAAAATAACAATGTAAATGAAGCCTGAAGGTCAACTGATTGTCTTACTATAGGAAGTTATATGATTTCCAGAAAGAAATACCTGAAATCAAAATAAGGAGGTTGTTATCCTCAAGCTCAAGCATCAAAGCTCAAAGTCAGAATTTTCCTATCTGCAATGAAGAACCCTGACCAGTTCAGAGGGTAGATCCCACAATGACAATTAGGAGAATGGAAAATGCCCAGATTTGCTGAAATTGTGTTAGAGTCATGACCAGCATCCCCATGAATTTCATAGAATTAATTAATACACAGAGGTTGATCTTTTTTTTAATGTATGTATGGTGCCTTTTCATCGTGGTGCTCTCCACTACTCCCTTCCTTAAGCAAGGAAAGCTGGGGCATTCAATCCATTTCCAGCTGTAAGTCTGGTTTCTTGAAAGGTTTGTGATTTTACCCTGTTCATCAAGCACTGCCAGCACCTTAATTTCCCTGGAGTATGACACAAGTAGCAGTAGGCAGGCAATGAAAGTTTTGATTCATTAAACTCATTAGCATTTTTTTTGAGTTTCTGTTGAGCTTGAGCAATTACTAATAAAAGCAAAAAGACTGTCCTTGACAAAAATTCTGCTGAAGTACTGATGCAGCCAACAAACCAACTGCATGGATTCTGCAATGGCAATAGTCTGTTCTGCTCACATACTGAAATTCTTGCCATAATGATCATTGTGGAAAAAATCTTGTGTAATACGTATTTTTGGAGGTTGGCTAAAAACCACAGATCTTGATTTAAAAAGCTCACAGTAAAGAATCAAATTCAGACAACCAAAGATGTTCAATTTAAATAAAAATTTAAGAAAGTCAGACTTTTGTGGGATTTAAACATGTAAACCAATGCTTAACATTCATATAGGAAAAATGAAAGCCATTATATTGAATCAGGTTTTTCATGGAGAAGAGACAGCAGTTTTGGATTTTGATAGGGAAAGTTCCACAATTTACATGCTTTGCAATTTGTGAATTCGCTTCTTTGGAAAGAGTCTGGTACATCATATGAACAATTAAAGTTCATTAAGGTATATGGCAACTCTTAATCAAGCAAAAACTTTCGGCTCTATGGGGATTTCCCTCCTACATGAAGGCTTGCAGGACCAAGGCCTTTTGCTTCTGGTAGACTTTAAGGTACAGCAAGATCCATTTATTTCACCAGCCTGATGATTACACCTTCCCTTAGACTTGAACAGGTTCAGTGATAGAAACCCAAACCAACTCCACTCAAGAGCATCATAGATTGTCCTGATTGTTCCTCCACTCAAAGCATTTCCTAATGTACAACTGACATTTTCCCAGCAACATCCTAAATCTATTAGGCTTGTTCTGTCCTTGATGACTCGAGAGAATAATTAGTCTCTCTTCTCTGTAATATCCCTTTATGTATGTATAGACAGTTATATCTCCTAAGTGCTACATGTTCTGTCCTCTTTATCATCCTTGCAATTTCCATTTTCCACGTCCTTTATCATTTTACTGCTGTTGCCCTCTGGACTGCACTCCATTTGTCTGCAAGGTCCTCAGTAATCCAACATGTAGAAAAGAACAGCCTTGACACCTTGTTCTCGTACCAAGTGATGGCTACAGGAACATCCCATCTTTCACTTGCAAGATGAAAACCAGCTCAAGTGGCTGCTTCACCTAAACCCTTTGTAGAAGTCATAAAGACGTTTCTGGGCAAAAAAGAAGAAACACCTCTTCCCAAAACAAAAGAAACCTGTTAAACAGATTTTCTTGACTTTTCACTTGTCAAACTGAGGTAATATGCTGAAGTCCAGGCAAGGCAGTGCAGATGCACAGCCCTCCTGCTGCAAAATATCTAAAATGAAGCTTTACAGAAATGACAGTCTCCCACTGAAAGCAGAAACACTGCAAACAAACATGCTGTATTAAGGAATCAATTCTCTGCTGTTCGTGGGTGGTTAACAATGAGTTTAAGTGTCATTCTTTTCCAGTTCTGAAGGTGAAAGTCTTTGGCTGACGTTGTCCCAGCTGAGAAGTGCAAGCAGATGCATTAACCCCCATAAAGGAGTTAAACTGCTCACATCATATTTCACGACCATACCATAAGACAGAGCAGTAGATTTTCAGTTTTTACATATTACTCTTCTTGCATTACTCCCACCATTTTCTCTAAAATAACTCTAACCCTAGGAAGTCATTAACACCTAATTCTTCCCCGGTGTGAAACGTAAGTATTTATCTGCCACACAATTAACAAAAGGCTTCTTTTCTCAACTGACAGTGATTTAACTTTGCAACAAAATGTGGAGAATTATGCATGTTTACAAGCTATTCTTTAATTTCAGTGGACCATGCACTAACAAAGCATTCAAAGGGTTGATAACAACTACCTATTTGTGGCAAAATTATTCCAGCATGAAAATATAAAGTTTTATTCCTTGCATTCTTTTACCAGACCTCAGAATATGATCTTCATATTTTCAAAGTTGTGTTTCAGTTCAAATGTCAAGGTACCCACACTACTCCAATATTAACTTTGGTTATGTTAGATAGACACCAACTTTGAGCAAGCCTCTCTTGAAGAATCATTGTGTCAGTCAAAGCATGAGGAGCGTCCAAAATACGTAATGAACAATCAGCCAGGACACAGACATCTCTTTAAAAACATAAAAATGTTTTGGTCATGGGGTTTATGTGTTTCCAGAGAATCTGAAAAGCAGTGTTCTACCACGTGAAAGAAAGGACTGCTTGTCTCAGCCCCCTGTTCAGCTACAGGACCATTGCTACTGTAGTACATAAATGGCCAAACAATGTAACAGGGGGGGACTGAAGCATAAAAGATGGACAGCACTTGCCAAAACAAACTGTTTCTCTGGTCTCTCTTGGACAGGGAATTCAACAACCACACAAGGAATAAACTGCAAAACTGTTTTTTAAATAGAATATAAGGTCCATTGATTTAAAGTGAGATATTTGCCTTGCACATACAAGGAAATAATGGAGGTTGGCTGTAGAATTTGGCTTGTGTTTTATAAAAGACATTTGATGACATAAACAATACATTTTCAGTGTTTTGAAACTTGCCAATATTCACAGTTATTGCAATAGGCTTGAGTAGGACATTAAATATGGCAAACTACAGGACACAGCAAACTACAGGAGTGCACTGGGGTGTAGCATTAAGAAACTTGGTCCCTAGCTAGTTTTACTTATCATATTTCTATTAATATCAGTGGAACTGCTGTTTTTTATGTTGTTTTGGCAGAAGGAAAAAAGAATTCTTAAAGTAGCAGCAGAACTTAAGAACTTGGTTCCTTGAGGTCGAGTTTGTTTCTTTGGAAACATGACCATAAATCATTTTCCATGGAATTCATTTAGACATTTGTGAAATAGCTCATTAACAAGACACTTTATCAGAGGCAATGAAATTAATACTTTTAGCTTGTTAGATTGATAATAGCACTCCACATTTGTAATAGCCCCTTTCCTGCCATAATCTTCAATCATCTTGCACTATTTATTAAGCCTTACACCCCATGTGGGAGGCAGGTACAGTGTTTTGTGTTCCTTCAGGCCAATCCTCCACGGACCACAGAAAATTCCTGTCCCAGAGAGTGTTTGCTAAGGATATTTAGACTTATTGCTTAGCAAGATACAAGCATAGTTTATCCTTCTGTTCATGCAGAGTCACTTCTGTTACATTAGGCTGTGGATTTCTGTTTGTTGGTCTACCCTCCTGTTCCTCCAAACAACCTGGTCATAAGTGATGCATCCCTACCAAGTGGCACATATGTGACAAAAATCATGGTTGCTTGACTCATTATGTTTCTCTCCCACATTGAGGTTTTTTTTCTGTGAAGAAGTCATGAAAATGGAGAATTATGTGGACATCTACCAAATCTAAACACACAAGATGAGCTGCAGAAACTCTTGGGTTCAAACCCAGACAAAACGGTGTTATCCAGTCTCTCTCTTCCAGCATATGTCCTCACACCCTTGAAACTAAATAATACAGGAAATACCATGAAGACTCCCAGGGTTCTGTCAGGTGAAGACAGACACTAGCAAGAGTAAAAGGGCTCTGCAAAGCATTTTGTCTCATGTACTAGAAATGTATCTGATAGGCTTGAAACCCCTCTGCAGGGAGCAATATTCCTGACAAAGACCCCTGGGACTCCTTTTGCAAACAGAAACTACAATAAAAGAACAAACATAATAAGAAGTGCCAGTAGAAATAAGCCATGATGAGCATTTCAATTCCCTAAATATAGAGACTCTTTTCTAAACTATAAATACCAATTCTTAAACAATCACAGGTGCACCCTCACTACAAATATTGACACTCTCCCTGTAGGAAACTGTGAGAAGCCCAGCCCACCCTCTTTCCTGCAGCAATATATTAGGACCTTAGAGGAGAGTAGGCAGCATAGGGAGTCTCTAAAGTTAAACTGTAGATTACTCTGCTGCTAGGAAAGACTTCCCAGTAATAACCAGTATATAGGCAGATTCTAGCCTAAACCACAAGATTCTCAAAATAAGGGGATACCTATTTATAAAACCACTTGTTACCCTAAAATCAAGATTGAGCTTTTCATCTCTTAACATCTTACAGCTGAGCTAAAGAGCTACTTGTCCCTTTGCTTTCCACATCCCTTAGCTCACTCCCTTCTCACTAGTCAGGAGTGTTGAATGTTAAAAGAACCTACAAGACTTACTGTAATCTTAACTCCAAACTAGCATACATCCTTCCCTTTCAAAACAACTTTGTCACTAAAAATGAAAAAGCCCTTAAGAAAGCAAACTTGTATACGTTCCATGCTTGGTGTTCCAGGATATTATGGGAACTGTGAGGCCACAAGTTTCAGTTAGTTAAGGCTTTTTGTGCTCAGCTACAGCTGTAGGAGGAAATGAAGAAAGGAGCAAGTAAGTAAGTAAGCTTGATAGGTACCAAGATAACTTCTTGTGAATTTATATTGCAAGAAAGATTTATGTCTGTTAGAAAGCTGAGGTTCTAAAAAGATAGGTAAGAGTAAGCAAGTGGGTTTGATAGGTAAGAAATATTCCTGAAAAGGAACATTTGTGTTTTTGTGCAGCGTCAAGGGACTGTCTGATCACTTACTGTTGTTTGTAAGCTTGTGTTTCAATTTATTCTGAGATTCACAAACAGTCTTACCAATACTATTGAGTACCACTAAATCTTTAAAAAAAGATAAATTATCTTGAGAGTCAGGGCTGTGAAAGAAATGCACAGAGATATCATTTATACATTCTCAGTCATAGTTCAAAGAAGATACAATAATTTTGCCCTCAAAAGAGATTTTATTATAATGAATGATGAGGAAGCAATCTTAAGGAGTGTTATTTATACTTGCCTTATTCCATACTATAGGTAGAGGTTGAGTTTGGTTCTTCACTTTCTCATCTATACATTTTTCATCTAAACCTCCCTGAATATAAAATGTAGGAAATGATACATTTCCCTCTGAGGATCAGCTCCCAGGTGCCTGGTGATTGCTGCACCCAAAGCAAGTGTTTTGGGGTGCTATATTTTAAGCAGGAAGAGAAGATCAGGGTGTTGCCTGGACAATTTGCTTTCCAAAACTCAGCTTGGAACAGGAGCCTTTCTTTCCTGTGTGGAAATAGTCACTCCTGTCATAATGAGACATTTTTCATCTGAGGTGCCTCTGGAAAGCTGATTTGATCATCCTCTCTAAGTTTACCTTTCACAACCTTTTCATCAGGTAAGCACACAAAATATTAGGGAATATGAGTTAAAAGGAGAAAGGCAAATTCTCCACTTCAAGGCTCAGAGAAATAAAGTTTACTGTATTCCTGGCATAGCAGTGGATGCTGCAGACAATTAAAAAGGCAGAAAGGAAAGGCTTCAATAAAATGGCTTTAACATACAATCCCCTATATTTTCTCCAAGAAAATTGCACTTGATATTACACCCATTGCATTTAAAGCATGATTTCCTGTTCCACAGCCCTTGATCAATACCTTTTCCAATGCAAGAATCAACACACCATAAAATCCTCCTTTATGCTGCCGTGCCAGCTCCTGTAATTTCTGCCCTGACTTAATGAGCCTTCCTGAACCTAAACATCCTTTGCCCATTACCTGCTTAGCCTTGTGACAGGATCTGGGCTTGGACAGAACTGCAGGAGGTGGGGGGTGAGATTAGAAGGGGAACCTGATGTGATGGCAAGAACTTGCCAATTTGTAAGTGGTGGTGGGTGGTGGTGGGCTTTTCTAGCCCTGAAGTGCAGGCATTTCTGCCTTTCTGCAGCAGTTTATTACCACCTGTGTGTTCACAACCTTTCCATTAACGTTGGCCCAGGTGGTTATCCTCGGGAAAGGTGAACAATGGTGTTTCAGAAGAAAGAGCCACCTCCTTGTGTCCCGAGGAGGAGTGAACTCATTTTGTTCCATGAAGCTACATGCTGCTCAGAAAATGATTAGCAGATGTTTTCTGTGCCTTAAGGAAATCTTTCTGTGGTGCACATGTATTTCCCACCTGCTGTCTCCTGTCTGACATTTAGTTTGCAAACCCCTGGGGACAAGAACACGCTCTGATTTTGGGTGTTTGCACCAGATAGCGCAGGGGAGGGGTCTAGACTTTGATTAAGAGTCACAGGTGCTGGAGAAACATAGCTACATAAATACTGACCTGTTTTCTTTTTGGGTATGTGACTGAAATCTGAGTTAGCAGTTCTAAATGGTTATTTTGATTGGAGAAATAATTGTGTGTAAATATATCAAATTTCAGAGAGGAGAAAAGGTAAACGAGCTGTAGTGTGGATGGAAGAACTGAGCTGCTCTTCCTGGAAGCACAATGGAAGGGAAGGATGGATGTGTCCCAAACTCCCTCTACTAGTAAGCAAAAATCAAGAACACCAGAGCTTTCTTCAATCACATTTTTCTCCTTTTTTTTGTTTTTTTGTGAAGGATCTAGTTCCTCTTTTCTCATCTGTTCCTGCCTAAACAAGGACATGTGATTTGTCTATTGTCTTTAGACTGTTTTTAGAATAAAAACATTATTACAGAATTTCTAAATTTAGCAGCTGTTTCTTTAAAAGTTTAACATGCTACATATTCCCCTTTCTTTAAAAATTGTGCTTCAGATATTGAGTTAGGATGTGTAGAGTTTATTGTGGGTGGGAAAATGAAATTTTAAAGTGTTTAGGCCATAGAGAAGAATCAGTTTGTCTTTGTAAATCTGATTTGGTTTTAGACCAGAGAGTATGGGGGGGAAAGTGAAAATAAACCCCCCTCCAAAAAAAACCCAAAACAAAAACAAAGAAAATCTGACTTTATTCTGAGGATAAAAACCAAGGTTATCAAGGAGACTGACTGAATTGCTGCATTTTATGACTCCATCTGCCCTAATCTGAAGCAAAATCATGACTTCCTCTAAAAGCTCTTGCATTTAGACATTTGTCTCAAAGATCTGTTTCTCTGGACAGTTCCAGAATTCAGAACTTCCTGGGGTCACTTGGTGGAAGAACAAGATTGGTTTGTAAAGTCAATTTCCACATGACAGTTAAAGTGTATCTTTAAAATGCTAGAATGCTAATCTTTACTCTCTGGCTTGACAGAGAAAGTCAAAAGCTCTTACCCAGAAACATAAGTTCAGCATTAAAAGGCTTCACAGAAACGCCAGTGCAGGAGATCAGAACGGCAGGACAATATTGGAGGGATGTGCTGGAGACCCAGGTCTGAGAGGAGCCCTCAGGAGTAATTTCTGCAGCATCAAATAATTGTTGTGAAGTATTTTCCTGTAGCATCCCTGGGGTGTATCTGCAATAGCAATCCATTTAGCACAACAAGAGCTGTCGTAGAGCAGAGCAGTACAGTTCAAGGACCTGTCATCCCTGGTGATCATTTGTGCCACCCAGGGCTAGGCTGGTAATCTTATTTCAAAGTCTGATTTTGCAAAGTGGGATATGGGATGTTGCAGTCACGGTCTTTGTCTGACTGGAGCTTCCACAGGGGTTTCTCTGAGGAAGATCCAGCTGGGGTCAGGCAAAACACAAGCTAAAGCACTTCAGAAGTAGATAGGGAGGAATTTTGTGTCAAAAAAGTATTGACACTACAAAATAAATTTCCAAGGAAGGTGCATCCTCATTCTGAGGGTTGTTTCAGCTCTTTTCCTGGCACACTGTAAGAAAAGTATTTTATTTCATGTGTTTTAGGGCTGCGTAGGGGGCTATTTGTGTGATGTGGTAGCAGAAACTGCAGCTATTTTCTCAAAAGCCTTTTAAATGTTACTTGCTGCATGCAGTATGCTGGCTGCTTTGGCTGAACCTCTGGAGCTGTCTCAGCTTCTTTTATGCTGCTGCTGCTTCTCCCACTCAGGCTTTCTTCAGTTTCAGGAAGAACTTGTCCCTTGCTTCCATGTGTGTGGAAGGACAAAACCTTTGCCAGGTCTTGTCAGCCTCCCAGCTCGTGTCACACGGATTGAACAGCCTGTGAGGCCTGTGAAGGTACAGTTCTGCACTGGAGGCTGAGCTGCAGTTACAGGAGGAGTGGAAGTGATAACCTAAAGACTGTGGTCATAAATTGCTCTGGAAACATGATCATACCACTGTGATGGAAAACGCTTCTTTGGATAAAGCTTGCAATATTTATTAATACTTCTTTCAGGAACTGCACACTCAGTAGTGATGCAGTTGGCTATGGCATTTTGCTGAATTTGGACATTATTTAGCATTATCAGTGGATATTTTATTACTTTGATGTTTAATTCACTCAGCAGCATTATTTAGAAAATAGCATGGACTGAGCAGAAGAGTCTGATTTTTGTTTCCAAATGGTGATCTATGCATTGATGAGCTGTGTCTGTTTAGTTATTCAGTTGTTTGCTGGGTGAGACTGACGTGCCATCCTCCTGCTCTGCTTAGGGGTGCAGATCTGAAGTGCTATGTTATGCTCAAATGAGCAAATGCTGCCATTGTATCACAGGATTAGTCAAAGGAAATATTCAAAACTACTTTATACATAGCAGATTTGCAAGATGCTTTTTATTCAGGGATGGGTTTCCTGTACTTTCAGGGCAGGGACACGGCTGCCCTTAGAAACTTCTAATTGCCTGCTTGGTCTGATTCCTGACTGGACTTGTTAACTCTCAGGCCAGGTGTTCACTGGTCTGTTATTTTGTCATGGTGTTTGTAAAAGCTGTAGCTGTGAACCTTGTACAGCTGACTGCAGTACAAGGAGACCAAAAGAAATTGCCCATGCCTCGAACAATTTATAGACTACGTGTAAAACAGAAAGTCCCTTGAGTCTCTATACAGTATGAAACTGCAAGTTTAGAGGTTGGAGATTAAAAAGAATAGATTGTCTTGTACAGCAATTCCATGTGTAACATTTCCACAAAAAGAACTGATGGAATTTGAAAGTGCATTTTATTCTAGCAATGCAAGTTTTTGACTAGGTGTCCTTTTATAAGCACCAATTACTTTCATATCCTGTGCTTGGCACTGGAAAGTCTTAATCTTTAAAGTTAATAATTGTTCCACAAGGCTTAACCGAATTCTGGTTGTAGAAGCTAAAGGAGATTGGAGGGATGAGAAGAGTTGAATATAGAGCATTTCACAAGGAATTACCTCTTAGACTTATTCACTTGTTCCTTCTCTGGTCCTTCCTTCTCTCCCTCTGTCCCATATCTCCTATGCTCTGCTGAGCTCACCTGGAAAATTCATGTGATCAAAAGGCAGATTTTGCAGAGGAAGAGGGAGATGATCAGGAGTTCTTGCTGAATGGGCTTGAGAACATTCAAGAGTGCTATGAAAACTGAAACAGAAAACACTTGCTTTGCTCTACCTGTGCTTCACCTTGGCTTGGCTGCTGCAAAACCCCCCGGCTGGACTGAGTGCAGTGACCCTGCTGCTTTGGACTAAAGCCACTGCACTAATGAGGGCAGCTCTGATGGGCTGTCTTCACTCCAGCACTTCCCTCGTATCTGCCTGTACAAGAGCACACAGCAGTTCCTTTCTGGTATTTTTAGGGAAGAAGGATCAGTCTGCATTTAGCGTTTCCTACTGTGGTGCTGTGCATTTGCATTTTGAAGGTGGTTTGAAACTTCTTTAAATGAAAATATCCCACAGAATTTGCTTCCATAGCTGCAAGCTTTGTTAAGAAACCAGACTTTATCTCTGGAGTTTGACTGTGCTGTTTTTTGTCTGATTGGGCAAGGAGTAAAAGAGGGAGATTTAAAAAAAATAATAAAATATATATAGTTTGAAATTCCAATATAGGATGTTTTTTAATGGCATTCCTTGCCAGGGCTAAGCAGGCTCCAAGATCAAATTTATCTACCCACCCATGCCTTTTTAATAGCAAACTATAACCATTTTAATTCTGGCCTGAGCACTGATTAGATGAGGTATAAAGTGAAGTGGCAGCCTCCTGCCCCCTGAACACTGGCAGATTGTGCAGCCACAACATTCACATAGGATTTATCTCTAGAACCCTTCAGGATGAACTGGGGAGAGTGGCTTTCCACATACCCAACAATATGCAAATGCTGACTTTGCAAGCTGACACAGCTGTTTTTAAGCAGAAATACAGAACAAACTTCCAAAACATTTGAATATCTACATCTCAGTATTCCAAGTGATTCCCAGTTAGGCCTGGAGATAAGTGACCTAGGAAATAGATATGGAATTTGCAAGTGCTGCAAGATGATGTTTCCTGGATACTTTGAAAATCTGCTCTGATAGAATCTGAGAACTTTTCTTCACTCACTTCTACCTGACAAGGACTGTGGGTTGTTTTGCTTTTCTCAGGCTCTGTTTATCACTTACCTCAATGATAGCTGAGTCTTAAAAGTAGTGGAGAAAACTCAGAAATAAACATTACTGAGAAAATAATGGGAACTAGTTGCTTACTGTACAAATCAGCTGGGGGACTGGGAGCCAGTTAAAATGGTTTAGATTTTAGTATTTTAAATAGATTATCCATTTAAACTAATAAATGATAATAATAATAATAATAATAGTAATAGTAATAAACTAGTGGGGATTCTGAATAAATTCTTCAGCTTTTGAAATCTTTGTTTGGATTCTCTCAGCTTTTAGTATTCTGTGACTATGATATTGGGAAAATTGGTTCCTCAGGTGGGATGCAGAAATGCAAAAGTTAATACATTCTCTTTGGCAATAATGAAATCTGCCAGCAGTGGGGATGCTCTAGTGACCATGTTTTTAAGGAGTGGAGGGAGAAATATGTTCTTTCTTCTCCTGTTACTAAGACCATTTCCTTGCCCACATTTGCAGAGTACACATAAGGTCAGGCAGATTGCTATTCACTAAGCAGAATAAAATGTGCAGTTAAATAAATAAAATCTGTAAGTGAATTTTTATACTGACTGGATAAACAACATGAAGTTGATTTATGCAATAAAGGATTCATGCTTAGCCAGATCAGCATTTGTCATATGCAGTTTCCTTCTCAGTTCATCAGGAGAAAAGCCATCCATGGTGATTGCTCTTTATCCAAGGGTTCAGCAATGCACTCTGAAAGCTCTTACACCAAAGACCTAAGGAGGGAGAGCAGAGGTAATTGCAGTACATTGCCAATAAAATAGCCAGCTAAGTACTCCTGACATTTGAGATCAGGAGCTTTTCCTGGCCCCAGAGACTGGGAGTGGTGGTGAGAAGTAGGGAGGCAGAGGATCATTCCATCCCCAAGCTGCAGCACTGCCTGGTGGGGCTGGCTGGGCTTTGCTGATGTCTCTGGGCTCCGTGTCTGGACCAGGCTCAGCCCAGGGCTGGGAACCCGTGCTGGGCTCTGAGCGAACTCCTTCCTCCATGGACACAGCATCCCTGGGAAAATGGGCACAGAAACAAGGGAGGCACCACTAAACCCCAGCCTCAGCCCTTATGCTGCTTCTTTAGGTTCCTCTTGCGTCTGATAGATAGCTTGTAATCTTTTAAACACTGTGCTTTAAGTAAAAGTCAATTTTATTGAAGAGGGAAGAAATACAGACTTTTATTTAAGAAAGTATTCTCATGTGAACCCAAATCTTCTGGAAGAGCAATTTCTGAAGGCAGAAGTTTGTCTGCATTTATTGTGCTACACGGAAATTTCACATAAAGGCATTTATATGGACTTTTCCTTCAAATACAAAGAAATAAATTATGTAAGTAAATTACTTGGATTATTAAAACATACCAGTAAGATGATTCACAAAGATTAATCTATTGCTCTAAAGCACCAAGAAGCCAATTAAAATTTGCATTCAGCTATAAGATGCTGGGAAATTAAAATTTAGCAATCCTAATTCTGTCGCTAGTTCAACCAGAAAATAATCAAACAATAAAGAGTTTGTCACAATCATAACTATGTTAAAACAAATAAACAAGAAGTTTTCTTTAGCATTTTTTTCCCAGCTTCCCTCAAAGTAGGGAAAAAAATACAGGACTGTAAGTTTAAGCAGTAATTAGCTTAACAGATGCCTGAAGAAAATACACTGGGCCAATTTTCAGCAGTTTCCTTCCAGTGGAAAGAATATTTCTTTAATATTAAAGCAAAATGGACCATGTCTATTTACTGGAAAGATAACAATGCTCCATATTTTAGCTGAACAGAGCATGAGAGGAATGATGGATTTGTCTTTACAAACAAGCTGTGGGTATGTTGGTAAATAAAATTATCACTAAGAGATAAAAGAAACAATGGGAAGGATTCCAGTTGTCTACTGATGTAAATAAATTTCACTTTGGTCTGGTAAGGGTGAAGAAAATAAATTATTATGTTTGATATGAATGGAATTCAGAATTGGATTAGAAGTGGACTGAAAATACAGACTGACTTCACAGAAAATACAGAGGTTTAGGATATTCCCATTGGATGTGGAATGAAAATGAATGACAGTCTTCTTAAAAAAATAAATTAAAAAGTAAGCTCTGCCTCAGTCTGAAAAGTTGCCAGATGATTTTATGTCACTCTTCATATAGATTTTAGAGTCTAGACATGAAAAATTTCTGCAAAAATCACTAAGGTTGCATGTACCTACAATCTGAAAGAACAACTCCCTCAGCCAGGTTTGGTGATCAGTGATAGGACCAAGGGAATGGGCTGAAGTTAAGTCAGGGGAGGTTTGGGTGGGATATTATAAAAAGATTCTTCACCAGAGGTGTTTGGGCAGTGTGCCAGGCTCCCCAGGGCAGTGGCAGCACCAAGCCCCACAGAGTTCAAGAGGCATTTGGACAAAACTCTCCTGTTTCGATTCTTGGCCTTGGTGCTGAACAGGGCCCTGAGCTGGACTGGACAACCCTTGCAACTCAGGATATTCCATGATTCTGTGCTTTGGAAAAGTCTGTATAAAGGTGCATCTTGCTACACTGTTTGTCAAGCATAAACCCCCACCAAGTTCTGGGAACAAAAGCTCTTTGATGGGGTCAGTGCTTTTTGCTTTGAACATAAAGCTTCCACACTTTAAGTAACAGCAGGAGTCCATTATTTTGCGGCAATATTTTTATCCTACATATCACTACATGCTTCTGATCATGCTTGAAATGTCAGTTCAGCTGCCTTTGGTGGTGTCTTGTGTGTGATCACAAGGCTGTGATCCTGTTCCCTGTGTGAGACACGTGGGGCACTCCCGGGCTCTGCAGGCTGGGCAGGTTTGGGAAGGAAAGACTCGGATTAGCTGGGGAAAGGGCTGGCCCAAAGTCATCAGGAGCTCCCTGGATCTTGCCAGGGCTTCACATTTCATGCCTTGGAGATCTCTGAAGCTTTCCTGTATGGAGCAAGCTGCAGCACTTAACCCATTTATCCAATACACATTATTTACTGATGCTTAAACACAACCTAGAGCAATGGTGCATTCCTGCCCTTGTGCATTACTGGGGACTTCTCTTGTCAGCTCAAGGTCTCGGATATGAGCAGGAGTTTACACTCAAGATAATAAATTACAATTTTTTTTGTAAATTAATGTGTTTTGGATTGACTTTTTTGTTTTTGGTTTTGGGTTTTTTTTGGTTGTTTGTTTGTTTTTTTTTTGCCAGTTCATAGCAACTAAGAACTAAGTGTTCTCATTTTATTAGGACTATCTTTATAAGAAATAGCTTTTTCTTTCTTTCCTTATATGATGGTCTCTTAAATCTCAGTTGTGCTCCCCTCTGCCCCCGAAAAAAATTTAATACAAAATTTTCTGTTTCATCCCAACAGATAAAAAGTCATGGGAGTTGCCACTATCTACAAGTTTATGTCTTTCTGCAATGGTGCAGTGTCAATTGTTACAGACAGATTGGATATTTTCTACAGGTTAAAGAGAAGGTGTGTGATTCTATTCTACTAGTGGGTGGCTCTGGAGGAGAACATTGTCTCCTTGAACTGTCTGAGACTTTGCAATGAAATTTATTTTTTTTTCCTAACATTTAGTTGTCAAACTAAGTTATGTTGGATTTTCCTACAGCAACTATTTCCAGTCACGTTTAACTGGGAAAATGACTTTTTGTTGGGTCACTGACTCAGTTGAGTTTCTGCTGTTACTTTTATCTTTTTTGTGTGTGTGTGTGTAATATTCTTAAATTTGTATACATCTGGAAACCTTTACCAAAGGTCATTTCTATGTTTATCGAAATCCACTGCATATTTTTTACTTCACTGAGATGTCAGTGATTTATCTCCTTCATTGAAAAAACATATTTTAATTCTGGCTTGGAAAACTCACTGCACAAATCAAAATCAATTCCAGCTTCTGTAACAGTTGGCCAGTGTAGGCATAAAATGGCATGTGAAGTGGGAGAATACTGACTAAAGAAAACTAATGATGTTATCCCCTTGTAAAATACTCTGATGTGTTTTTCAAAGTGGGGTAATATTGGCTGGGGAGAAAACACATTTTCAAAATATTTTTTCTCTCACTTTTCCTTATTTCCTGCTTAAAAAGAAAAACGCTAAGGAAGCTGAGAAAAAAAGGATGATTTTCTAGGAAAATACTGTGTTTTTATTTCAAAGCAGTATTTTCTTTCCAAAGCCTGAGAATTACACATGCTTTAGAAACATATTACACTTCCCAGAATTTTTGACCAACACTGACAATTTGTTTTCATTGACTTGTTTGGCAGAGGAACTAAAAATGTCTTCCTCAAAGTGCTCTGATGCAGTGTGAGGAGCCATGCCAGGAATCACTTGCTTCTCTTTTCCAAAAAATGGTGAGGTTTGCTGGTTTTTCCCTTCATTTTTTCCTTTCTTTTTTTTTCTGAAGAGAGGGTTGAAGGGGGCTAACCCCACTTCTGTTGTTAGTAAAGGTTTCTAGATTATTTCTCTGTGTTTTCATCCTGGTGAATATGACCTTACTGATCTTGCTATGGAACTGTGAGTAGGGATTCTCTCCTGTCACCATTTCCCCTGTTTTTAAGGTATTCATATTAGTCTGAACCATTGCGTAGGATTCAATGTTGATTATGGAAAAATGCTGTATGAACAGGGTAAATACATTTTTTACGTTGGCCAAAGGTTTTTGTTTTAATTCTGTACAGAGGACTCTTCAAATGCATTACATCCCTCCATGCAGATACATTTTTATCTTACAGTTCCACCCTCACCTGTTCTTAGTAGATTTCACCCTCTGATTCTTATTTATTTGGGTTGCAGAGATGAAGAAAAGGAGGAGGCTGTGTCATCGTATCTGTGGCTAAGTGAAGGATTAAGAGGGGTTATTCTTCCTACTTTGACTGTTTTGGCTATAAAGGAGATGATTCGCTTTGAATTGGCTTCCCCTTGAGACAAGGTGGAGAAAGAGCAAGAGCTGCAACATCTTCCTGCAGTCCCAGGAGCTGCTGAGGTATGCAAGAGTGAGAAGGTCTGTTTCAGGACCAGGTAATAAATTCAGAATTACAAGAGTGGATGCATTTAGGGAATCAGTTTGACAATTCATTCCTTGCTCTTTTCCTGGGGTGAAGCAGAGTCCTGTATTCTCCTTAGTCATGGTGGATTTCAGCTCAGTTCATCACCAAGTCAAATAATAAAAAAGTGGCAGTTTGCAGAACTCTTTAGCATCCAAATCACTTTTTTGAGAATAAATCCTGTTGATGTTTCCTCAAGAAAAAAAGATTGGAAGGAGAATAAATGTCCTCGGAAAATTTGCAAAATACTGTTTGATCTTCCAACCAATTCTCCAGAGACCTCTGAGTTAGATTGGGGCTGTTAGAAAACTTGTGTGTTGTGCCAAGGACTGTTTTTCCTTCTTCAGAACTGATGCTGTCATTTCACAGTGAGTAGGAAACTTGCAACTTGTATGATTTAGAAATCACTTATTATCAGGTGGAAGGATTTTGTTTTGTCTTTTTGGTGTTTCTTGGGTTCATGCTGCTGCAGAAGCTCACATATTCTTACCAAAGGTACTGTTGTGATCAGAGCAATTTTTTGGCTTTCAAGTGTAGCAGGAATATGTTATCCAGGCATTTAAAAGAAAAAATTATTTCAAAGTTTATATATATGTATATATATATATATATATAAGGTCTTTAATATTATTATGTTTGCTCTGAAAGAAAGTACGATGGATTGGCAGTAAATATTTATTGTTCTGTTCTTCTACTTTGTGCACATACACATAATTCACATAATCCTCAATTGACATATGCTTATATTCAATAAAGAGGAGATTCCCAAGGAAAGTAATATCATTTCTCTGGTTTTCATTGAGCTTCAAGGTGTTTTTTCTTTTTAATAAGATAGATACATTTGCTTAGCATGTGTTCCCTAACAGGTCTGAGTAATTGAGTCATTCCTCACTGCTGTAGTCTCAGATCACTGTTTCTGAAATTGCTGAAAATGGGACTTTCTATCTTGAATGTCTGAGAAGGAATAAGCTGTGAGAGTACTGAAGTCATTATGAGCCCAGAGGAGGTCCACAGCTCTGCTCAGAAAAGGGCAGCAGGTATTAAAAGCAACCTTTTCATATTCAGCAAACAGTGGAAGAACACATTCCATAAGAGGAACTATTGTTTCTGCTATACACTTTCCCCCACTGCCTGGGGTACCTGGAGGGCCCTGTGCACTCACTGTACCTGTATCCTTTGTGCTGAAATGAAAAGTCACTTACAGAGAACCCACTGGAGAGGTGCAGATCAATCCTGGCAGCCACAGTGATCTTTTTCAACAGCTTTTTTTGCTTTTTCCAGTAAAACTTCCCATGCCAGGGTAATGAAGGCCTAAATGCATGGATAGTTTCTAAAGCCATACCTAATTCTGACTTGACTAATCAAATGTAAGATAAAGAGTTTGTGAGAAACTGGATCAGCCTTTCTCTGCTTCCCTTACAGATTTGTGGCACTTACAGCTGGGAAATATTAATATTGTGATATCAGCAAGCATGCCTTAAATCAATAGGATTTTGGAAAGTCTTTTTAGGTCTGAAATACATCTGTTGGATATAATTTAGACAGTAAGCTGTGTCACTTTTTTTTTTTTAAAAATTCTATTCCAAGAAACAAAAGCATGCAGTATTAGTATTCATATCTGTGTGTATTTTAAGGAAAGAACTCACAAAATGAGATGATCTGCATGTCACATTTGGTAGGTCCTTGTGAACATCACTCCTGTTTTGGTCCTCTAGCACATAAAAGACTTTTTTCCCATACTTGCAAATTCCTTGTGGTGGAAAGAGACAGAGGCATGATGTTGGAATGTGCTCTGGGACAGTTTGTAGAGCTGCCTGAAAATATCTTTTAGTGTATCTGGAGAGGAGATGGTTGTTCCTCTGTGACAAGGAAAGAGAGAATAGCAGGCATAGGATAAATCCTGTCTCCTCTCTATACTGTCTGGTGAGTTTATCTGCCTTGGCTTTGCATCCCTTCTTTTTAAGGCAAATACAGAGAGTCAGTGAGTGCACCATGGCTCTCAGCATCCTTCTTCAACTCCTGTTTTGCTCAAAAGTGAAAGCAACCCTCCACAAGCTGAAAATGCTCAGAAGGTGATGAGCAGAGCACACCGCCACTGAACACTTTCCACCTCCCCTGGAAATGAATGTGTCCAGCTTTCCTCAGAAAATGTGTCAATGATCCTCTCCTTATTCCAATACCTGGTTCCTGGTTGTTTCTCATTTTGTTTACTGTCTAATCTTCTGGAATGAAGTGTTTTCAGGAGTCTAGTGTCCAAACTTAGCAAAATCCAATTTATCAATTAATACAAAAGGAGTCAACTGTGTGAAAATGTTGCTTTCTAAAGAATTAGTGTCCACCACCTCAGGATCCTGCTTGTAAAACTAAAATCATATTGCAGCTTTGCTTCTGACTGCTGAGGTGAGGTAAGTCTTAGGTGTGTCCTTCAGTCACTTTGCCATTCAAAATAACTCCTGCATGTTGGGAAGGTGCATTATCCACTGGCAGACTGGCGTCCTTGCCTCAGAGAGCATCATGTTCAAGTGATGCAGTGCTTTGCTGTCCTGCTTTTCCCTCTGCATCTCCAGCAACTCCTCCCTGGGTAAAAGGAGAGCTGCATACATTCTCTTGTAATGTTTTAGATCTTCCAACTCTCATGAAAATATTTGCAGGAGTGTTTGAAAGACAAATGTTTCAGTGTGGGACAAGAGCAAACTGACATCTCTAAACTGACATAATTTGGGTTATCTGGAGCTTTTTATTAGCTTCTCCTAAACATTTTGGCTTTTCTGATTATAGTTTTGTACTATTTTTCAGAGACCTACCCTTGGTAAGTTGATGAAGTCTCAAAGCAGGAATGAAAGGCAATAAAGGTGAGTGAAAAACAGGCTGTCTTTAATGCAGTAGATTTTGTTTATTAATTAATGGCCACCACAAAAAGAACTACAAAACAGCCTGTGAAAGGTAAATGGATTTATGTTTGAGTCAGAAATATTTGAAAGACAGTTTACCCCAGTAGAAAAAATATCTCTTTTAATACATAACTAATCCTTTGAAAAAATGCTGGAAGGACTTTTCATAAAAAGAGATGAAAATTGCTGAGATTTGAATTGCAAATATTTGCGGCAACCACTGTTTTCCCAAAATATATGTTAAGGTGGTTTCAGATTTTGACTCTTCCTATTTATTTCCACATACGACAGATCAGCCTACCCCCTTTCCCTACTAAGTCTAAGCCATGCAAAATGTGGTTGTTTTTTTTCACAAAACCTGTATATTTGACTCTCCTAATCCATTGAGATTAGGACCCCCAAGGGGTGTGGTTGCCAAAACTCAGAAATACTCTAGCTAAATAGAAATTAGCTCATGGTAGCCAGGGAGAAAAGACATCTCTAAAACATTTTGTAGAACTAATGATAGTTTATTTGTTCTCACATAATCCCCTTTTGTCACAATTCACATTTATTATACCTGTTCCATTTATCTACAAATAAAACTCGACAGGCTGCAGTTCTGCTGCTGGATTTTTTATCTTTTTTTTTTTTTTGCCAGTGGGCTAGAGATGTCTGATTTTACTTCTATCTGAATCCAGCAATTTCAGTCATGTTACATTCAAGGGATCACATCTTTATTTTTGTGATAAATGAATAAGATAGTCTGGTTGCCTTGATTAAATTAGCTACGTGACATGGGAGCTGAAGTGAGCTTGATATATCCAGTTTTATTTTGTCAAAGTCAATGGGCAGCACTGAAACAAGTGGGAGATATTAATTTAATTAATACCTTACTGGGGGACAGGTAATTGATTATCTGTGTTATTTTGGCTACTGCTATTCACAGCCCAGTGGTATTAAATAACCAGGAATTCAGGTTAAAAGGGCTGTAGCCCTCAAGAGCAAGGCTGCCTGGGGTCAGGACTGGTATTCCAGAGGGGGAGCAGGACTGTGGACAGACAGCCCAGTGCCAAGTGTCTTTATGAGCGTTTTGGTTTAGAGCAGAAAGATGTTTTGGGGAAGTGACAGCTCCACCTTGCAGGCAATATTGAGCCAGGAAACCAGCAGGGAACAACAGCAGCTTCTAATCCACCTCTAGGCCAGTGGCCACTAAATTGTACCAAACCTGAATCCCAGGGAGAAGGAGAGCTACCCAGGGTTACATGGGTCTCTTGAAGAAAAAGGTTAGAGCAGTGATCTGCAAGGTGGGGAGCAGGTTCTCAGTGCAGGCTGGTTTTGTTTCACAGGCTGGATTTACTTGCTGAGCCTGCTGCTAATGGCTTCCCGTTACCTGGCCATTTACAGCTCCTGTGACATGAAATCTTCATTTTCCATAATGAAGAAAATGTCCACAAACCATTCAGATAATGACCAAAGGAACAAGGAAAAAATTGTCAGCAATTTAAGTGTTTGCTCAGTGTTAATATCAGGAGCAGTAAAGTCTCTTTTATTTATGTTTCAATACTAATCCAGCTTCCCAGCCTATGTAGTAATTATATGTTTCTTATAACTAAGTCTATTACATGATTGCATTTAAATCATAAACTTAAATCCAAAGCAACTGCATTTAACCTATAACAAGATGCAATTAACAATATAAGCAGTCCTGCTATTAAATGGGCAACAATTATTTCTCTAAATGAACAGACTTTTTGGGTACTGAGAAAATGTAATTTTAAATGCATAACTATTTTATTGTTGTGCCCATAATTTTTGTGAAATTTGAAAAGTCTGGCACAAATGGATGTGAATATTAAATAAAGTCCTGCTCTCAGTGACAGTGCAGCAGCTTTTGGACTTCTGCTCCAGATTTTCTCTGCTCCTTTCAGCCTACCTATGCTATGCTTGAAGCAGCTGAGCCCTCATCTAGTGAAAACTGAAAGTGTCCCCAGCCCCTTCACAGATCTAGCCTGCTGCTAATTTTCTATTAAAGGTAGCAATACAGCAACTCTCAGCATGAAGTGATTTTCAGACCTACTTGACTTAAATTGGTATTTATTTAAGGAAGATGAAATCTACTGGTAATTCATCTTCTGAGTGTAATTGGTAATCTGCTGCTGTATCCCAGCTATGGAGTTGCAATAGCTTTAGTTGTTATATTTTATCTACTACCCTCGGGAACCAAATTAGATGGCTAATAGACTGGCCAAAATAACAGAAAATTTCTTCATAATTGCTTAATCAGATTTAAGTCAGCATCTTTGAACCCAAATAAGCAATTGAGAACTTATTTAAATGTTATATTATTATCTAATTATATCAAAAAACATAGCCTCCTTGTTTTTTGGAGAGAGGTGGTAATAGATTCATTGTACAAATACTTGTTTATGAGACTATCTGACTGCACAATTGTAATTTCTCTGGTACAAGACCACTGATATTTAGGGACACATTCACTGCCATTACAAACATATTAGAGGAATTAAAGTCTGGTGGGTTTTTTTATTGTTGCTTGGCAAATGCAAGAAGGTTGTTAATGTGTGAAGTGGTATAGACTTAATTCTGTTAAACTCATGTTATAAAAAAAATAGTTTCTCTCTAATTGCCTTATTTTCAACTCAATATCTGCTTGCCAGGGTTAACACTTTTCCTTATTCAAATCAGTTACCAAGAATATTTTCTCCCTAAGCTTTTTTAATCCTTTAGTCTTCAAATATAAATGCAGTCACTGATAATGGGAAATGTAGATTTCTACCATGCATAATGGCCAGACTGAAGCTGCTTGCTTGGCAAAGGAACATTGAGTTAAAGGAATTGGTGTTAACAGTCAAATATCAAGAGTTAAAAGCATTCTCATTAGGGGCTAAAAATGATTGACAGAGAAATGGAGCTACCAAGTGTTTACTGGAATGTGTGAGGGCTTATTAATATTGGCACGGGGATGGTCCTATTTGTCTAGACAGAAAATCTAGTGTGTCTGGATTGTGATTTGTGGGAACCTTTCCCCTTTGTAAACCGTATTTTGTTCTCAGTGATAGACATGGCCCCGAGTACACTGCAATATTGGCCTGGAGCTTCAATTGTCTTTGATTGAAACCTGCTAGTCACAAATAATGGTGCAAAACCATTGCCTTTTTTTAATTCCCTTTGAGCTGGAGATCTGGAGTGTGGTTTCAGAAATCTGCAGTGGAAAAAAACCCCAACTTTTCTGATAGTATCATTTCAGAGCCTTTAAATTTATTTTTCTTGTTTTACAAAGGATGTCTGGGATTTCAGTGTCTGGAAGAAAGGGACATAATACCTGAGGGAAGAGCATTTCCTAAATTACTGCATAACGCTTTGTGTCCTGGGCACAGTTATTTCTTCTCTACAATGTCATAAAATGGTTAATAAACACAGAATGCAGAAAAAGGGCAAAGCCCCCTATTCTTTGCCATTCCCCTTCTTACTCTCTTTAAATTCTGCAGGCATCCTCTTGATAGTCTTTAACAGCAAATTACTGCTTTCAAAACTTCTCTCCGCCAAAAGACTACAAACATATACTCTCAGTTGCTATGTAGGTATTTAGTGTTTTTTCACTTTTCTAAGCCACACAAGTGTTTTCCAGCTTAAATATAGTATCCATGATAGATGCCTGCATTGCCAGTGCCTATTAAAGCCATAATGTCGTGGCAATTTTGTCACGAAGCGGTAGGGCTCATTTGACAGTAAACCTTTGGCTGTGGGAAGCTGGGCTGTAGGTTGAAGCCTGGCTTGCAGACAGCTCAAGGGGGATGGCTCAGCTATGAAGCAGTCATCCCAGCCATCATTCTGGGATGTGTGCCTCAAAACAGGTCACAGCCTCAAATAACGGGGCTGTGCCTGCTGCCCTCCCCTTTGGGATCCACATGGAGATACGTAGCAACACTAGCAATACTGTATCTAAATATACCAAGACCAGAAAAACAAGAGGCAATTTTCGTGTTACAAAGGGGGCATTTTCAGAGCTATGGGATATCCATTGCCTGCCTTACCTTTGCTGTACTCAGGTGACACAAAGAAGATTTTACCCTATTGCATTGCTTTGAAACCAAGCAAAAAACCCTGGCAACAGAAACAAATCTTTAGAAGATTTAACACATACATTTCTTTAAATAGTAAAAAGCTCATCTTCAGGGATTTTTTGATTGATTGGTTGGTTGGTTGGTTGGCTTTTAATTCCCAGAAACAGCTCTGAGGTCCCCACCACAGGACAGACGTGGACCTGTTGGAGCAAGTCCAGCTTGACAGCATAAGGGGTAATGGCTTTAAGCTGAAGGAGAGAAGGCTTAGATTGGATATAAGGGAGAAATTCTTTACTGTGGGGATAGTGAGGAACTGAAAAAAATGCCCCAGAGAAGCTGTGGATGCCCCATCCTTGGAAGTGTTCAAAGGCAGGCTGGATGGGTCTCTCAGTACCTGGTTTAGAGGAAAGTGTCCCTGCCTGTGGCAGGCATCTGGAACTAGATTAAGGTCCCTTCTAACCCAAACTGTTGTATGACTCTACGAAACACATGTGAAAAACAGTGACAATTTGGGCTGGTTTTGTTGTTTTTTAGTGCAAATAGAATTTTCTCTTAAACACAAAATCAGGTTTCAGGAAAATGGGTGTTTTCTGGCAGATTCTCTGTCTCCACAGAGCTGGACCCCTTCACTCACTGGAAACCTTTTCTGCTGCTATATTTCAGTCAGCACTACTCACCAGTTTTCCCAGCATCCACAGACAGGAGAGGGCTCTTGTGCCCTTGAGAGGCTTCAGCTTCAGAGAGGCCTTGCATCACGATGAGTTTCCTTTGCTGTAACAGAAGCTGCAAGTGTGAAAGATCAGGGAGATTTTACAAATGGCCCCCTCATTACAGCCTCCATTCTTTGAATGACACCTGGTAACACATTGTGCTTTTGCAATTTTGCTGTCAAAATGGATGGTGTTTTATGGCTGGTACATCTCATAGAAATAGATTGCACAGCTCGCTGAAGAAGCAGTTAGTCAACAAAATGCACTCTGGCACTTGGTGTAGTGACTGCAATTATTTGACTGGTGGCCAGCCTAGGTAGCTCTTGGGAGCCATAAATAGTATTTAGAGGTTGCTGTAAAAGCTTTTTAATTTGTTACACCAGAGTTCATTTACATTGTACACCATATGTCATGGCAAAAGCACCCTCTCTTTGTAGAGCATTATGCACAAAACAATATGTTATAAACACAACTTTTTAATGGCCTCCAGAGTAGCTGTAGATAGCTCATCCAGGAGGTTGCCTAAAGATGGATCTGTTACGTGGCTGGAAATCTGAGGTCACTTCGTTTTAGCTAATGAAATGAGGCAAGATTCACTCTGCATTTCAGATGAGAACATGGCCCACTAGCAGTTTAATCTCAATAATGTGGAGTCATTCATTACAGATTAATGCAGGAGTTGTTACTATAACTGGAGGATGCCTCCTCTGGAAGCAGAGGGGAACCTTGGTTTTGAAGGGAGGGAGTCTCTGGATGCACCTGAACCCACTGCTGTGCAGCTGATGTGAAACAAGACATGCAGCCCCAGCAGTCCTGGGGAGAGCTTATAGCACATGTAGGGGAATTAGCTGCTGTCCAAGGCTGTGTGAATGTACTCTGTGATTTTGTCATATTTTCAGTTCATGAAACTGAAATGGGGAGAAGGGCAGAAAGAGACTACCAAAGAACAGAGCACATGTTTGTGGGAGAAGATGAAAAAAGCTTAGCTGGCTTAGCAGTTGAAGGCTGCAAATTGAAGGCTGAGAGAAGATAGGATTATTCTAAATAAATGCATTGGAGAGGATTAAGGATGAGGGAGGAAGAATTTTATAAACTGAAGGACAATGATGGTAGGGAAAATAAAGGGTTAGGCACTAGCCCTTAGTTAACAAGTTAGCAAACTAAGTCCAGCAATTGAATGATGATTAACCTTTAAAGGAATAATTTCCACACACTCCTCCAAGATGCTGATTATGTGAATGGAATGGTAAATGGAAAATATGCACTAACCTGATGAACAGGTAGCACAGTAATGTTCAACATCTAAAACAACCAGGAAACAGAACAAGACCTTTTCTTTATAGCCTAAATACAGATTTTTTGTTTGTTTGTTCTCTGGTGAAGGAAATATCAGTTCACCAAGAACTTCTGGACTACTAGGATCTTGTTCACCTGCTTACATCATCTCCATCTAATGGAGGAATGAAAGTATTAGAGATTTCACTCTGAAAATTTGATATTAATCAGTTTTCTCTTTTGGGATATCACATTGCTTTGAGCTTTTTCTTTTTTTCTCTCTCTCTTCTAGTTTTTTCCAGCTTTTATTAGCTGAAAATAATCTATTGTTGTGTATTGATGTAGGGCCTATGCTTGGTTGGGGGGGTTACTGTAATGTTGATAAACATTATATCCTTCTTATGTTAATAAGCATCTCTCAGTTTGTTTCTGTGTACTTGTATTTGGCCCCTTGTAATTGCTGTTAAAAAACCAGAGAATTAGAATTCTCTAGCCATCTTGATTTTCAGAAGATTGGTAACTTTCTGAAGTACTATAGATAGAAAGAAATAATTTTATTTTAAGTCAATCTTTCTTACTGTAATTCTGCTCTGGCCTTTGTTGCTGGCAGAATTATCCTGTTTAGTCCTGCCAAATAAGATAACAGAGGGCTAAAAAAAGAAAATTATACTCAGTTTGCCTGGAATCACATCCCTCCATGAGTTTCAGTGGTTTGGAGGTTATTTCAAACTAATTGCAATCAAACTCATAAAACTTGTAAACATGGTACGTTTCTCAGAGAAACCAAAAAGCGCTTCTGAAGTCAGCTCACTGTGTCAGGATGGGTATTCCGGTCTCAATGATTCCTTTATGGATTAGCCTTCTGTTACCTGCATTCCTCTAAGAAATTATGAGATTATCATTCTTACATGCCGTCTGTGGCACTGGGCAGAATCTCCACGGGAATGGAACTGGATAACATCGCTGGAGAAGCTGTTTCCTTGCCACAGCTTCATGTTTGTATGTCTTGCCACCGTATCTCTTGCTGCCTCCTGAGGTGAGGAGATGCCCCAAGGATTTCCTCCCACCAGGGCAGTGCAGCAGCGCTCAGAGATGTGTGGTATCTACAGGCACAGAGGCATTGGTCCAGGAAATGGAGGAGGAATGTGCAGACCTGAGAGAGTAAACATCCTAAAGGATCCACATTTGCTACAGTACTGACTCCTGCTTTCCCTAAATCCTCCTGTTAGAGGGGCAGATTATCTGCCTTTCCAGAGGTGAGCAGGAGGCAGCCAAACAAAGGCTGCTCCTATCAGCCCCAGCATCTTCCTATGGATTGAGGTGGCTCTGCACATGACCCATCCTTCACCAAAGACTGCATTTTACATCTATTATAGCTTTGGGTTTGGGTGTCTCTAAAAAAACTTTTACCAGGTGGTAGAGGGAGGATTTGTACCATAATGCCTTGCAAGAACTGACTGTACCTTCAAAGGCAGCAGCAGCTCTGATCATTCTGGTGTGCAAAGCAACTTCTGCTTGTAAAACTTCCCTCCCTGGAGAGAAGGCTTTTGTTGAAATGCAGGAACTCCCTCCAGGGATGTGTGGCTCTCTTCTTCCAAGGCAGGGAAATAATTAACTGCCATGATCTCTCAGCCATGCTGTGCTTCTCACAACACTTTGAATGAGCTTGTTAGATGCACATAACTTACTGTGCTTGTTCCATGTTAAACCCTCCAATTGCTAAATCCACCTTTTCAAGCTGGAGACAGAGCCAGAGGAGTGGGTCAGTCACATGGAGTAGGTGTGGTTTCCTGATTTCATTAATTTAGTTAATTGCAGCACTTCTTCAACCTGCATCCATCTTTTCTGTGTCTTATTAAGTCCTTGGTTTATAAATTGGATTGCTGGGGCTGCTTGATGATGAGTTTTGAAAATTCTGTTCTTTCCCTCATGAATGTTGACTCTGTCTTAATGCCCATTCAGCCAATCAAGTCAAATGTCTTTTATAATGACCTTTTGGAGATGTGATGAAGTTTGAATGCCAAGGGCTGGAAAAGAATTATTATATTTCCCAACTTTACTCTGTGATTCTTTCTTTCTCCAAAGCCCTCCTTATTGCAGCCTTAAACAGATTTTGATTTTATAAAGAGGGAAGATGCACTTAGTTAAAGTAAATAAATAATTACCAGGGAAAATGGATGTTAGGCTGGTTAACAATGGTAATAATGTTTTGGTCTGATTTGGAAGAAGGAGATTTAGTAGATCCAAAGACTTAGTGCATTTAGATGAGGTTTATGGATTACATAAACCATACAGGGCTCAGGAATACCTTTGCACTCTGGTTCCTTTAACAGCTTCATCAGCCCTCGGAGTTCACTGGAGTTCTGATAGATTATTTTTCTTTTTTTTCCCAGTATTGATCAAGGCCTGAAATACTACAATTAACAAAAGTTTTCAGATGTGTAAATTAGAATTCTGAAAGGTAAATCCCACAGAACCAATAGTTAAAATGTAGCTGTGAAGTCAAAGGATTTGTGCATGCATAACTCAAATGTGTGTATTTGTGTATGTAACATCAATTTAAAAGGAAAGTATGACCTTATATGAAGCTTCTGTAATTTGTTTGTGCCTTGAAACTCCAGACCTCTGCAATTACATGTTCATTCTAACAAGTTTATAATTTTTCACTGCCAGTGGCAATTCTTGTATTCTTCTTCTTAGTCTTTTTTGTATAGCTTACAAATCTTCTTTTTGTCTTTTAGCACATTTTCAGAGATATGCCTACATTATCTGTGTGTTGTAATCCAGAAAATCTGTTACATAAATATGATTTCTAAACTTATTCTGGGAGATTTTCAAATAGTACTACTACTATTACTATTACTACTACTATTAAGCCAAAAGCTATATGGAGCATTGGAGTTTAGTGAAGTATATCTTCCAGTTACATTATTATTATTTTACCTTTCTTAGGGTTATTTTGTCATGCTGTATCAGTGACACAGGCATTCCAGAATTCAGCCTTTATTTCTGTTCTATTTAAAGGTGAATCTTGCAATATCTCTGAAAACACACAAATGTAATCAGAGGACCTTTAGTCTGGTAAAGCAAGTAACAGACCTAGGAATAATTGATGTGATTTGCTCTTTCCAGAATAAATAAATGACAAGGATTTGGCCGTCAGCTGTCTTTGCTGAGTGTCTAATTTCCAAGCAGGTAGTTTTAGAGGCAAGTCCAATGTTCAGAGCTCTGCAGACCTGCTTGCCAGGAGAAACTCCTTCTCCACTGCCATGGATCACATCCTACATGCCCTGGCAGCAGCTGTAGCAGCCCCACTGCAGCACACTGGGTGG